>NW_026513111.1:0-50796 GCF_027579735.1 Bombina bombina
AGTGTGTGTATATAATGTAGTGAGATAAAGTAGTGTGTGATTACAATGCAGTGAGATAAAGTAGTGTGTGATTATAATGTAGTGAGATAAAGTAGTGTGTGTATATAATGTAGTGAGATAAAGTAGTGTGTGTATATAATGTAGTGAGATAAAGTAGTGTGTGTATATAATGTAGTGAGATAAAGTAGTGTGTGTATATAATGTAGTGAGATAAAGTAGTGTGTATATAATGTAGTGAGATAAAGTAGTGTGTGATTATAATGTAGTGAGATAAAGTAGTGTGTGATTATAATGTAGTGAGATAAAGTAGTGTGTGTTTATAATGTAGTGAGATAAAGTAGTGTGTGATTATAATGTAGTGAGATAAGAGTAGTGTGTGTATATAATGTAGTGAGATAAAGTAGTGTGTGATTATAATGTAGTGAGATAAAGTAGTGTGTCTATGTAATGTAGTGAGATAAAGTAGTGTGTGATTATAATGTAGTGAGATAAAGTAGTGTGTGATTATAATGTAGTGAGATAAATTAATGTGTGATTATAATGTAGTGAGATAAAGTAGTGTGTGATTATAATGTAGTGAGATAAAGTAGTGTGTGTATATAATGTAGTGAGATAAAGTAGTGTGTGATTATAATATAGTGAGATAAATTAATGTGTGATTATAATGTAGTGAGATAAAGTAATGTGTGATTATAATGTAGTGAGATAAAGTAGTGTGTGATTATAATGTAGTGAGATAAAGTAGTGTGTGATTATAATGTAGTGAGATAAAGTAGTGTGTAATTATAATGTAGTGAGATAAAGTAGTGTGTGATTATAATGTAGTGAGATAGAGTAGTGTGTGTTTATAATGTAGTGAGATAAAGTAGTGTGTGTATGTAATGTAGTGAGATAAAGTAGTGTGTGATTATAATGTAGTGAGATAAAGAAATGTGTGATTATAATGTAGTGAGATAAAGTAGTGTGTGATTATAATGTAGTAAGATACAGTAGTGTGTGTATATAATGTAGTGAGATAAAGTAGTGTGTGTATATAATGTAGTGAGATAAAGTAGTGTGTGTATATAATGTAGTGAGATAAAGTAGTGTGTGATTATATTGTAGTGAGATAAAGTAGTGTGTGTATATAATGTAGTGAGATAAAGTAGTGTGTGATTACAATGCAGTGAGATAAAGTAGTGTGTGATTATAATGTAGTGAGATAAAGTAGTGTGTGATTATAATGTAGTGAGATAAAGTAGTGTGTATATAATGTAGTGAGATAAAGTAGTGTGTGATTATAATGTAGTGAGATAAAGTAGTGTGTGATTATAATGTAGTAAGATAAAGTTGTGTGTGATTATAATGTAGTGAGATAGAGTAGTGTGTGTATATAATGTAGTGAGATAAAGTAGTGTGTGATTATAATGTAGTAAGATAAAGTAGTGTGTGTATATAATGTAGTGAGATAAAGTAGTGTGTGATTATAATGTAGTGAGATAAAGTAGTGTGTGTATATAATGTAGTGAGATAAAGTAGTGTGTGATTATAATGTAGTGAGATAAAGTAGTGTGTGATTATAATGTCGTGAGATAAAGTAGTGTGTGATTATAATGTAGTGAGATAAAGTAGTGTGTGTATATAATGTAGTGAGATAAAGTAGTGTGTGATTATATTGTAGTGAGATACAGGGGGGTAGTTATCAAGCCGTCTACTTTTCTGGCTTCGCCGGCCCAATACGTCCGCCTAAGCTCGCCTACCTTCGCCGCCGCGGACCTTGAATACGTTCGCCTAAGTTATCAAATAAAGCTGTCAAAAAGCCGCGGGGCGATGAGCAGCGGACTTTGACAGTTATCACTCATCCGATCTTGCTGCCCTTCGGCTTTTTCCCAGCTTTCTTGCTAGCCTGTCACTAAGCACTCACACTAAACTACACTGTTCTACCCCCTATACCGGCGCCCCCGGAGGCCCCCGCAACTAAATAAAGTTACTAACCCCTAAACCGCCGCTCCTAGACCCCGCCGCAAGTCTTATAAATGTATTAACCCCTAAACCGCCGCTCCTAGACCCCGCCGCAAGTCTTATAAATGTATTAACCCCTAAACCGCCGCTCCCGGACACCGCTGCCACCTACATTATACCTAGTAACCCCTATCCTGCCCCCCCTATACCGTCGCCCTCTATTATAAAATTATTAACCCCTATCCTGCTGATCCCGCACCTCTCCGCAACTAAATAAATAGTTTAACCCCTAAACCGCCGCTCCATGAACCCGCCGCAACCTATAATAAATTTATTAACCCCTATCCTGCCCCCCACTACGCCGCCGCCACTGTAATAAAATGATTAACCCCTAAACCTAAGTCTAACCCTAACCATAACGCCCCCCTAACTTAAATATTAATTAATTTCATCTAAATAAATTAACTCTTATTAACTAAATGAATCCTATTTAAAACTAAATACTTACTTATAAAATAAACCCTAATATAGCTACAATATAAATAAGAATTATATTCTAGCTATCTTAGGATTTATTTTTATTTTACAGGTACCTTTCAATTTATTTTAACCATGTACAATAACTATTAAATAGTTATTAACTATTTAATAGCTTACCTAGCTAAAATAAAGAGAAATGTACCTGTGAAATAAATCCTAACCTAAGTTACAATTACACCTAACACTACACTATACTTTAATAAATTATTCCTATTTAAAAATAAATACTTACCTGTAAAATAAACCCTAAGATAGCTACAATGTAATTAATACTTATATTATAGCTATCTTAGGATTTATATTTATTTTACAGGTAACTTTGTATTTATTTTAGCTAGTTAGAATAGTTATTAAATAGTTATTAACTATTTAATAACTACCTAGCTAAAAGAAATACAAAATTACCTGTAAAATAAATCCTAACCTAAGTTACAATTAAACCTAATACTACACTATCATTAAATTAACTAAATAAACTACCTACAAATAACTACAATGAAATACAATTACATAAACTAACTAAAGTACAAAAAATAAAAAAAGCTAAGTTACAAAAAATAAAAAATTAAGTTACAAACATGTTAAAAATATTACAACAATTTTAAGCTACTTACAGCTAATCTAAGCCCCCTAATAAAATAACAAACCCCCCCAAAATAAAAAAAATCCCTACCCTATTCTAAATTACATAAATTTCAAAGCTCTTTTACCTTACCAGCCCTTAAAAGGGCCATTTGTGGGGGCATGCCCCAAAAAGTTCAGCTCTTTTGCCTGTAAAAGAACAATACAACCCCCCCCCCCAACATTAAAACCCACCACCCACATACCCCTAATCTAACCCAAACCCCCCTTACAAAAACCTAACACTAATCCCCTGAAGATCATCCTACCTTGAGTCATCTTCACTCAGCCGAGCCACCGATGGAACTGAAGAGGACATCCGGAGCGGAAGAAGTTAATCCTCCAAGCGGCGCTGAAGAAATCTTCCATCCGATGAAGTCATCATCCAGGCGGCGCTGAAGAAGTCTTCGATCCGGCCGATGTCATCTTCAAAGAGGCGCTGAAGAGGTCTTCTATCCGGGCGAAGTCATCTTCCAAGCCGGGTCTTGAATCTTCCTTCCGCCGACGCGGAACCACCTTCTTCACCGACGGACTACGACGAATGACGGCTCCTTTAAGGGACGTCATCCAAGATGGCGTCTCCTCAATTCCGATTGGCTGATAGGATTCTATCAGCCAATCGGAATTAAGGTAGGAAAATCTGATTGGCTGATGGAATCAGCCATTCAGATTCAAGTTCAATCCGATTGGCTGATCCAATCAGCCAATCAGATTGAGCTCGCATTCTATTGGCTGATCGGAACAGCCAATAGAATGCGAGCTCAATCTGATTGGCTGATTCCATCAGCCAATCAGATTTTTCCTACCTTAATTCCGATTGGCTGATAGAATCCTATCAGCCAATCGGAATTGAGGGGACGCCATCTTGGATGACGTCCCTTAAAGGAGCCGTCATTCGTCGTAGTCCGTCGGTGAAGAAGGTGGTTCCGCGTCGGCGGAAGGAAGATTCAAGACCCGGCTTGGAAGATGACTTCGCCCGGATAGAAGACCTCTTCAGCGCCTCTTTGAAGATGACATCGGCCGGATCGAAGACTTCTTCAGCGCCGCCTGGATGATGACTTCATCGGATGGAAGATTTCTTCAGCGCCGCTTGGAGGATTAACTTCTTCCGCTCCGGATGTCCTCTTCAGTTCCATCGGTGGCTCGGCTGAGTGAAGACGACTCAAGGTAGGATGATCTTCAGGGGATTAGTGTTAGGTTTTTGTAAGGGGGGTTTGGGTTAGATTAGGGGTATGTGGGTGGTGGGTTTTAATGTTGGGGGGGGGTTGTATTTTTCTTTTACAGGCAAAAGAGCTGAACTTTTTGGGGCATGCCCCCACAAATGGCCCTTTTAAGGGCTGGTAAGGTAAAAGAGCTTTGAAATTTATGTAATTTAGAATAGGGTAGGGATTTTTTTTATTTTGGGGGGGTTTGTTATTTTATTAGGGGGCTTAGATTAGGTGTAAGTAGCTTAAAATTGTTGTAATATTTTTAACATGTTTGTAACTTAATTTTTTATTTTTTGTAACTTAGCTTTTTTTATTTTTTGTACTTTAGTTAGTTTATGTAATTGTATTTCATTGTAGTTATTTGTAGGTAGTTTATTTAGTTAATTTAATGATAGTGTAGTATTAGGTTTAATTGTAACTTAGGTTAGGATTTATTTTACAGGTAATTTTGTATTTCTTTTAGCTAGGTAGTTATTAAATAGTTAATAACTATTTAATAACTATTCTAACTAGCTAAAATAAATACAAAGTTACCTGTAAAATAAATATAAATCCTAAGATAGCTATAATATAAGTATTAATTACATTGTAGCTATCTTAGGGTTTATTTTACAGGTAAGTATTTATTTTTAAATAGGAATAATTTATTAAAGTATAGTGTAGTGTTAGGTGTAATTGTAACTTAGGTTAGGATTTATTTCACAGGTACATTTCTCTTTATTTTAGCTAGGTAAGCTATTAAATAGTTAATAACTATTTAATAGTTATTGTACATGGTTAAAATAAATTGAAAGGTACCTGTAAAATAAAAATAAATCCTAAGATAGCTAGAATATAATTATTATTTATATTGTAGCTATATTAGGGTTTATTTTAAAGGTAAGTATTTAGTTTTAAATAGGATTCATTTAGTTAATAAGAGTTAATTTATTTAGATTTATTTAATTAATATTTAAGTTAGGGGGCGTTAGGGTTAGGGTTAGACTTAGGTTTAGGGGTTAATAATTTTATTACAGTGGCGGCGGCGTAGTGGGGGGCAGGATAGGGGTTAATAAATTTATTATAGGTGGCGACGGTGTAGGGGGGGCAGGATAGGGGTTAATACATTTAATATAGGTTGCGGCGGGTTCAGGGAGCGGCGGTTTAGGGGTTAATACATTTATTATAGTTGCGGCGGGGTCAGGGAGCGGCGGTTTAGGGGTTAATATGTATAGAGTAGCTTGCGGTGGGCTCCGGGAGCGGCGGTTTAGGGGGTAATACATTTATTTAGTTGCGGCGGTGTAGGGGGGGCAGATTAGTGGTGTTTAGACTCGGGGTACATGTTAGGGTGTTAGGTGTAGACAGCTCCCATAGAAATCAATGGGATGTCTGTCAGCAGCGAACTTGTACTTTCGCTATGGTCAGACTCCCATTGATTCCTATGGGATCCGCCGCCTCCAGGGGTGGCGGATTGAAAACCAGGTACGCTGGGCCGTAAAAGTGCCAAGCGTACCTGCTAGTTTTTTGATAGCTAGCAAAAGTAGTGAGAATGTGCCGCACTTGTGTGCGGAACATCTGGAGTGACGTAAGAATCGATCTGTGTCGGACTGAGTCCGGCGGATCGAAGCTTACGTCACAAAATTCTACTTTTGCCGGTCTCGAGCCTTTGATAACTAAGGCGAATCAGCCTCGCCACAAATACGCTGCGGAATAAAGTAGTGTGTGTATATAATGTAGTGAGATAAAGTAGTGTGTATATAATGTAGTGAGATAAAGTAGTGTGTGATTATAATGTAGTGAGATAAAGTAGTGTGTGATTATAATGTAGTAAGATAAAGTTGTGTGTGATTATAATGTAGTGAGATAGAGTAGTGTGTGTATATAATGTAGTGAGATAAAGTAGTGTGTGATTATAATGTAGTAAGATAAAGTAGTGTGTGTATATAATGTAGTGAGATAAAGTAGTGTGTGATTATAATGTAGTGAGATAAAGTAGTGTGTGTATATAATGTAGTGAGATAAAGTAGTGTGTGATTATAATGTAGTGAGATAAAGTAGTGTGTGATTATAATGTCGTGAGATAAAGTAGTGTGTGATTATAATGTAGTGAGATAAAGTAGTGTGTGTATATAATGTAGTGAGATAAAGTAGTGTGTGATTATATTGTAGTGAGATAAAGTAGTGTGTGTATATAATGTAGTGAGATAAAGTAGTGTGTGATTACAATGCAGTGAGATAAAGTAGTGTGTGATTATAATGTAGTGAGATAAAGTAGTGTGTGATTATAATGTAGTGAGATAAAGTAGTGTGTATATAATGTAGTGAGAAAAAGTAGTGTGTGATTATAATGTAGTGAGATAAAGTAGTGTGTGATTATAATGTAGTAAGATAAAGTTGTGTGTGATTATAATGTAGTGAGATAGAGTAGTGTGTGTATATAATGTAGTGAGATAAAGTAGTGTGTGATTATAATGTAGTGAGATAAAGTAGTGTGTGTATATAATGTAGTGAGATAAAGTAGTGTGTGATTACAATGCAGTGAGATAAAGTAGTGTGTGATTATAATGTAGTGAGATAAAGTAGTGTGTGTATATAATGTAGTGAGATAAAGTAGTGTGTAATTATAATGTAGTGAGATAAAGTAGTGTGTGTATATAATGTAGTGAGATAAAATAGTGTGTGTATATAATGTAGTGAGATAAAGTAGTGTGTATATAATGTAGTGAGATAAAGTAGTGTGTGATTATAATGTAGTGAGATAAAGTAGTGTGTGATTATAATGTAGTGAGATAAAGTAGTGTGTGATTATAATGTAATGAGATAAAGTAGTGTGTGATTATAATGTAGTGAGATAGAGTAGTGTGTGTATATAATGTAGTGAGATAAAGTAGTGTGTGATTATAATGTACTGAGATAAAGTAGTGTGTCTATGTAATGTAGTGAGATAAAGTAGTGTGTGATTATAATGTAGTGAGATAAAGTAGTGTGTGATTATAATGTAGTGAGATAAAGTAGTGTGTGTATATAATGTAGTGAGATAAAGTAGTGTGTGATTATAATATAGTGAGATAAATTAATGTGTGATTATAATGTAGTGAGATAAAGTAATGTGTGATTATAATGTAGTGAGATAAAGTAGTGTGTGATTATAATGTAGTGAGATAAAGTAGTGTGTGATTATAATGTAATGAGATAAAGTAGTGTGTGATTATAATGTAGTGAGATAGAGTAGTGTGTGTATATAATGTAGTGAGATAAAGTAGTGTGTGATTATAATGTACTGAGATAAAGTAGTGTGTCTATGTAATGTAGTGAGATAAAGTAGTGTGTGATTATAATGTAGTGAGATAAAGTAGTGTGTGATTATAATGTAGTGAGATAAAGTAGTGTGTGTATATAATGTAGTGAGATAAAGTAGTGTGTGATTATAATATAGTGAGATAAATTAATGTGTGATTATAATGTAGTGAGATAAAGTAATGTGTGATTATAATGTAGTGAGATAAAGTAGTGTGTGATTATAATGTAGTGAGATAAAGTAGTGTGTGATTATAATGTAGTGAGATAAAGTAGTGTGTAATTATAATGTAGTGAGATAAAGTAGTGTGTGATTATAATGTAGTGAGATAGAGTAGTGTGTGTTTATAATGTAGTGAGATAAAGTAGTGTGTGTATGTAATGTAGTGAGATAAAGTAGTGTGTGATTATAATGTAGTGAGATAAAGAAATGTGTGATTATAATGTAGTGAGATAAAGTAGTGTGTGTATATAATGTAGTGAGATAAAGTAGTGTGTGATTATAATGTAGTGAGATAAAGTAGTGTGTGATTATAATGTCGTGAGATAAAGTAGTGTGTGATTATAATGTAGTGAGATAAAGTAGTGTGTGTATATAATGTAGTGAGATAAAGTAGTGTGTGATTATAATGTAGTGAGATAAACTAGTGTGTGTATATAATGTAGTGAGATAAAGTAGTGTGTGATTATAATGTAGTGAGATAAAGTAGTGTGTGATTATAATGTAGTGAGATACAGTAGTGTGTGATTATAATGTAGTGAGATAAAGTAGTGTGTGTATATAATGTAGTGAGATAAAGTAGTGTGTGATTATATTGTAGTGAGATAAAGTAGTGTGTGTATATAATGTAGTGAGATAAAGTAGTGTGTGATTACAATGCAGTGAGATAAAGTAGTGTGTGATTATAATGTAGTGAGATAAAGTAGTGTGTGATTATAATGTAGTGAGATAAAGTAGTGTGTATATAATGTAGTGAGATAAAGTAGTGTGTGATTATAATGTAGTGAGATAAAGTAGTGTGTGATTATAATGTAGTAAGATAAAGTTGTGTGTGATTATAATGTAGTGAGATAGAGTAGTGTGTGTATATAATGTAGTGAGATAAAGTAGTGTGTGATTATAATGTAGTAAGATAAAGTAGTGTGTGTATATAATGTAGTGAGATAAAGTAGTGTGTGATTATAATGTAGTGAGATAAAGTAGTGTGTGTATATAATGTAGTGAGATAAAGTAGTGTGTGATTATAATGTAGTGAGATAAAGTAGTGTGTGATTATAATGTAGTGAGATAAAGTAGTGTGTGAATTATAATGTAGTGAGATAAAGTAGTGTGTGTATATAATGTAGTGAGATAAAGTAGTGTGTATATAATGTAGTGAGATAAAGTAGTGTGTGATTATAATGTAGTGAGATAAAGTAGTGTGTGATTATAATGTAGTGAGATAAAGTAGTGTGTGATTATAATGTAGTGAGATAAAGTAGTGTGTGATTATAATGTAGTGAGATAGAGTAGTGTGTGTATATAATGTAGTGAGATAAAGTAGTGTGTGATTATAATGTACTGAGATAAAGTAGTGTGTCTATGTAATGTAGTGAGATAAAGTAGTGTGTGATTATAATGTAGTGAGATAAAGTAGTGTGTGATTATAATGTAGTGAGATAAATTAATGTGTGATTATAATGTAGTGAGATAAAGTAGTGTGTGATTATAATGTAGTGAGATAAAGTAGTGTGTGTATATAATGTAGTGAGATAAAGTAGTGTGTGATTATAATATAGTGAGATAAATTAATGTGTGATTATAATGTAGTGAGATAAAGTAATGTGTGATTATAATGTAGTGAGATAAAGTAGTGTGTGATTATAATGTAGTGAGATAAAGTAGTGTGTGATTATAATGTAGTGAGGTAAAGTAGTGTGTAATTATAATGTAGTGAGATAAAGTAGTGTGTGATTATAATGTAGTGAGATAGAGTAGTGTGTGTTTATAATGTAGTGAGATAAAGTAGTGTGTGTATGTAATGTAGTGAGATAAAGTAGTGTGTGATTATAATGTAGTGAGATAAAGAAATGTGTGATTATAATGTAGTGAGATAAAGTATTGTGTGATTATAATGTAGTAAGATAAAGTAGTGTGTGTATATAATGTAGTGAGATAAAGTAGTGTGTGCTTATAATGTAGTGAGATAAAGTAGTGTGTGTATATAATGTAGTGAGATAAAGTAGTGTGTGATTATAATGTAGTGAGATAAAGTAGTGTGTGATTATAATGTCGTGAGATAAAGTAGTGTGTGATTATAATGTAGTGAGATAAAGTAGTGTGTGTATATAATGTAGTGAGATAAAGTAGTGTGTGATTATAATGTAGTGAGATAAACTAGTGTGTGTATATAATGTAGTGAGATAAAGTAGTGTGTGATTATAATGTAGTGAGATAAAGTAGTGTGTGATTATAATGTAGTGAGATAAAGTAGTGTGTGATTATAATGTAGTGAGATAAAGTAGTGTGTGTATATAATGTAGTGAGATAAAGTAGTGTGTGATTATATTGTAGTGAGATAAAGTAGTGTGTGTATATAATGTAGTGAGATAAAGTAGTGTGTGATTACAATGCAGTGAGATAAAGTAGTGTGTGATTATAATGTAGTGAGATAAAGTAGTGTGTGATTATAATGTAGTGAGGTAAAGTAGTGTGTATATAATGTAGTGAGATAAAGTAGTGTGTGATTATAATGTAGTGAGATAAAGTAGTGTGTGATTATAATGTAGTAAGATAAAGTTGTGTGTGATTATAATGTAGTGAGATAGAGTAGTTTGTGTATATAATGTAGTGAGATAAAGTAGTGTGTAATTATAATGCAGTGAGATAAAGTAGTGTGTGATTATAATGTAGTGAGATAAAGTAGTGTGTGTATATAATGTAGTGAGATAAAGTAGTGTGTAATTATAATGTAGTGAGATAAAGTAGTGTGTGTATATAATGTAGTGAGATAAAGTAGTGTGTGTATATAATGTAGTGAGATAAAGTAGTGTGTTTATAATGTAGTGAGATAAAGTAGTGTGTGATTATAATGTAGTGAGATAAAGTAGTGTGTGATTATAATGTAGTGAGATAAAGTAGTGTGTGATTATAATGTAGTGAGATAGAGTAGTGTGTGTATATAATGTAGTGAGATAAAGTAGTGTGTGATTATAATGTAGTGAGATAAAGTAGTGTGTGTATATAATGTAGTGAGATAAAGTAGTGTGTGATTACAATGCAGTGAGATAAAGTAGTGTGTGATTATAATGTAGTGAGATAAAGTAGTGTGTGTATATAATGTAGTGAGATAAAGTAGTGTGTAATTATAATGTAGTGAGATAAAGTAGTGTGTGTATATAATGTAGTGAGATAAAGTAGTGTGTATATAATGTAGTGAGATAAAGTAGTGTGTGATTATAATGTAGTGAGATAAAGTAGTGTGTGATTATAATGTAGTGAGATAAAGTAGTGTGTGATTATAATGTAGTGAGATAAAGTAGTGTGTGATTATAATGTAGTGAGATAGAGTAGTGTGTGTATATAATGTAGTGAGATAAAGTAGTGTGTGATTATAATGTAGTGAGATAAAGTAGTGTGTGATTATAATGTAGTGAGATAATTTAATGTTTGATTATAATGTAGTGAGATAAAGTAGTGTGTGATTATAATGTAGTGAGATAAAGTAGTGTGTGTATATAATGTAGTGAGATAAAGTAGTGTGTGTATATAATGTAGTGAGATAAAGTAGTGTGTGATTATAATGTAGTGAGATAAAGTAGTGTGTGTATATAATGTAGTGAGATAAAGTAGTGTGTGATTATAATGTAGTGAGATAAAGTAGTGTGTGATTATAATGTAGTGAGATAAAATAGTGTGTGATTATAATGTAGTGAGATAAAGTAGTTTGTGATTATAATGTAGTGAGATAAAGTAGTGTGTGATTATAATGTTGTGAGATAAAGTAGTGTGTGATTATAATATAGTGAGATAAATTAATGTGTGATTATAATGTAGTGAGATAAAGTAATGTGTGTTTATAATGTAGTGAGATAAAGTAGTGTGTGATTATAATGTAGTGAGATAAAGTAGTGTGTGATTATAATGTAGTGAGATAAAGTAGTGTGTGATTATAATGTAGTGAGATAAAGTAGTGTGTGTATGTAATGTAGTGAGATAAAGTAGTGTGTGATTATAATGTAGTGAGATATAGTAGTGTGTGATTATAATGTAGTGAGATAAAGTAGTGTGTGATTATAATGTAGTGAGATAAAATAGTGTGTGATTATAATGTAGTGAGATAAAGTAGTGTGTGATTATAATGTAGTGAGATATAGTAGTGTGTGATTATAATGTAGTGAGATAAAGTAGTGTGTGATTATAATGTAGTGAGATAAAGTAGTGTGTGTATATAATGCAGTGAGATAAAGTAGTGTGTGATTATAATGTAGTGAGATAAAGTAGTGTGTGATTATAATGTAGTGAGATAAAGTAGTGTGTGTATGTAATGTAGTGAGATAAAGTAGTGTGTGATTATAATGTAGTGAGATATAGTAGTGTGTGATTATAATGTAGTGAGATAAAGTAGTGTGTGATTATAATGTAGTGAGATAAAATAGTGTGTGATTATAATGTAGTGAGATAAAGTAGTGTGTGATTATAATGTAGTGACAAAATGTAGATTGACAAATTGAGTCAATACCAGATAATATGAGCACCTTACGCTCTCTGAGAAAGTGCTGTGTTTAAAATGCTGGTGCACGGTGCAGACTTAAATGCACTTTTGAAAAAGCTATAGCTTTTATTATAAGCATTTTGGCTAATACATGTATCTTACAAAAATGCTTCTATTCAAAACTGAAATACATCGATGTGCATTCCAATTTTGGCTGGAATGTCCCATTAATACTGCTCTACATTTGCCTTAAAATAGGTGAAACCTGCACCATATGAGGCCAGCAAGGGGTATTATCGCCCTATATGTGGTTTACAGTGGGTTAATGCTGCTCTGTATGTAGTTCACAAGGAGTTAAAGGGGCAGTAAACACCAATTTTCATATAACTGCATGTAATAGACACTACTATAAAGCATAATATGCACAGATACTGATATAAAAATCCAGTATCAAACCTTTTAAAAACTTTCTCAGAAGCTCCCAATTTAGCTCTGTTATAAAGGTAGCTGGAACACCCACTGCAAGGGCGCGATCCGATATACGGTGTAGTTTTCGGCACAAGTGAGGTAACCCGCGCCGCCCGTAGTTTCATCTCGCACATCGGGGTATTACATATACCCTGCCGGCAGTTGCTAAAGTGCCCTAAGTCGGACAAACTAGCAATGTCCAGAAATAAGCGTAAGTACAAATTTCTGAAGTCGCCAGTGACTTACGGCACTTTAGAAACTGCCTGCGCCTAAAAAAACTTACAAAAGTATAAAAACTCCCGTAACTGTCTAACCTGCCTCCTAAAAATAGCCCGACACATATACCCCTATATCCGCAATCCCCCCTCTCAGTCCTAATAATAAATGTATTAACCCCTAAACCGCCGCTCCCGGACCCCGCCACCACTAAATAAAGTGTTTAACCCCTAAACCGCTGCTCCCAGACCCCGCCACCACCTACATTAAATGTATTACCCCCTAATTTGATCCCCCTACACCGCCGCCACCTACATTAAATGTATTACGCCCTAATCTGATCCATCTACACCGCCGCCACCAACATTAAATGTATTACCCCCTAATCTGATCCCCCTACACCGCCGCCACCTACATTAAATGTATTACCCTCTAATCTGACCCCCCTACACCGCCGCCAGCTACATTAAATATATTAACCCCTAATCTGATCCCCCTACACTGCCGCCAGCTACATTAAATATATTAACCCCTAATCTGATACCCCTACACCGCCGCCACTTACATTAAATGTATTACCCCCTAATCTGATCCACCTACACCGCCGCCACCTACATTAAATGTATTACCCTCTAATCTGCCCCCCCTACACCGCCGCCAGCTACATTAAATATATTAACCCCCTAATCTGATCCCCCTACACAGCCGCCAGCTACATTAAATATATTAACCCCTAATCTGATCCCCCTACACCGCCGCCAGCTACATTAAATAAATTATCCCCCAAACCTAAGTCTAACCCTAACACCCCCTAACTTAATTACTTAATTATTCTTTAAATAAATCTAAATAATATTAATATTTTAACTAAAGTATTCCTATTTAAAACTAAATACTTACCTGTAAAATAAACCTTAAGATAATTAATAATTACATTGTAGCTATTTTAGGGTTTATTTTTATTTTACAGGTAATAACTATTTAATAGCTACCTAGTTAAAATAATTACAAAATTACCTGTAAAATAAATCCTAACCTAAGTTACAATTACACCTAACACTACACTATCAATAAATTAATTAAATACATTAACTACAATTATCTAATATAAAATACAATTAAAGGGACAGTCTAGTATAAATTAAACTTTCATTATTCAGATAGGACTTTTAATTTTAATCAACTTTCCAAATTACTTTTATCATCAAATTTGCTTTTTTCTCTTGGTATTCTTAGTTTAAACTAAACATAGGTAGGCTCATATGCTAATTTCTAAGCCTTTGAGGGCTGCCTCTTATCACATCCTTTTTAAATCTCTTTTCAACACAAAGAGACAGAAAGTACACGTGGGCCATATAGATAACACTGTGTTCAGACACAGGGGGTTATTTAAGATTTAGCACAAAACAATGGTAAATTTAAGACAATAGATCATGAACAGTCACAGTCATATGATCAGGGGTCTGGAAGAAGGTTCTTAGGTACAAGGTAATCAAAGAGGTAAAAAGTATATTAATATAACTGTGTTGGTTATGCAAAACTGGGGAATGGGTAATAAAGGGATTATCTATCTTTTAAAACAATAACAATTCTATGGTAGACTGTCCCTTTAAATAAACTAAACTATATAAGACAAAAAAAAACAAACACTAAATTACAAAAAAAAAAAAAAATATTACAAGAATTTTAAACTAATTACACCTAATCTAAGCCCCCTAATAAAATAAAAAAGCCCCCCAAAATAATAAAATTTCCCTACCATAAACTAAATTACAAATAGCCCTTAAAAGGGCCTTTGCGGGGCATTGCCCCAAAGTAATCAGCTCTTTTACCTGTAAAAAAAAAAGCAATACAATACCCCCCCCAACATTACAACCCACCACCCACATCCGGCAGAAGTCTTCATCCAAGCAGGGCAGAAGAGGTCCTCCATCCGGCAGACGTCTTCATCCATCCGCGGCTCCATCTTCAAGACCTCCGACGCGGTACACCCTCCTCGGCCGACGGACTAACGACGAATGAAGGTTCCTTTAAATGACGTCATCCAAGATGGCGTCCCTCCAATTCCGATTGGCTGATAGGATTCTATCAGCCAATCGGAATTAAGGTAGGAAAAATCTGATTGGTTGATTTAATCAGCCAATCGGATTGAAGTTCAATCCGATTGGCTGATTGGATCAGCCAATAGAATTGACCTTGCATTCTATTGGCTGATCCAATCAGCCAATCGGATTGAACTTCAATCCAATTGGCTGATTAAATCAACCAATAGGATTTTTCCTACCTTAATTCCTATTGTCTGATAGAATCCTATCAGCCAATCGGAATTCGAGGGACACCATCTTGAATGATGTCATTTAAAGGAACCTTCATTCATCGTTAGTCCGTTGGCCGAGGAGGATGTTCCGCGTCGGAGGTCTTGAAGATGGAGCCTCGGATGGATGAAGACTTCTGCCGGATGGAGGACCTCTTCTGCCCCGCTTGGATGAAGACTTCTGCCGGATGGAGGACCTCTTCTGCCCCGATCGGATGAAGACTTCTGCCCGGCTGGAGGACCACTTGTGCCCGCATCGGATGAAGAGTTCGGCCCGGTTGGGTGAAGACGGCTCAAGGTAGGGTGATCTTCAATGGGGTAGTGTTAGGTTTATTTAAGGGGGGATCGGGTGGGTTTTAGAGTAGGGGTGTGTGGGTGGTGGGTTGTAATGTTGGGGGGGGTTGTGTTGTATTGGGGTGGGGTGTGTATTTTGTATATCAGCATGTATGTGTATGGTGTGTATGTTGTGTATGTTGTGTGTCTGCATTTATTTGTATGTGGTGTGTGTATTTTGTGTGTATGTGTATGTGGTGTGTGAATTTTGTGTATCTGCATGTATGTGTATGTGGTGTGTGTATTTTGTGTGTCTGCATGTATGTGTATGGTATGTATGTTGTGTCTCTGCATGTATGTGTATGGTGTGTATGTTGTGTTTCTGCATGTATGTGTATGGTGTGCATGTTGTGTGTATGTTGTGTGTCTGCATGTATGTGTATGTTGTGTGTCTGCATGTATAAGTGTATGATTTGTAGTATGTTTTGCTGAGTGTGTGAATGTTTATTTGTGTGATCTGTCGTATGTGTGTATGCTGTATGTTGCTGTGCATTTGAGACTGCACATGTGTGTGTGTGATGTGTGTATGTCTGCATGTATGTTTATGTGGTGTGTGTATGTTGTATCTGCATGTATGTGTATGTTGTGTGACTGCATGTATGTGTATGGTGTGTATGTTGTGTGTCTGCATGTATGTGTATGTGATGTGTGCATGTTGTGTCTGCATATATGTGTATGTGATGTTTGTATGTTGTTGCTGCATATATGTGTATGTGATGTTTGTGTGTTGTGTCTGCTTATATGTGTATATGATGTGTGTATGTTGTATCTGCGTGTATGTGATCTGTGTATGTCTGCATGTATGTGGTGTGTGTATGTTTGTCTGCATGTATGTGTATGTTGTGTGTCTGCATGTATGTGTATGTGGTGTGTGTATGTTGTGTGTCTGCATGTATGTGTATGTGGTGTGTGTATGTTGTGTGTCAGCATGTATGTGTAGGTTGTGTATGTTGTGTGTCTGCATGTATGTGTATGTGTATGTTGTGTGTCTGCATGTATGTGTATGTGGTGTGTGTATTTTGTGTGTCTGCATGTATGTGTATGGTGTGTATGTTGTGTCTCTGCATGTATGTGTATGGTGTGTATGTTGTGTGTCTGCATGCATCTGTATGGTGTGTATGTTGTGTGTCTGCATGCATGTGTATGTTGTGTGTCTGCATGTATAAATGTATGCTGTGTAGTATGTGTTGCTGAGTGTGTGCATGTTTATTTGTATGCTTTGCAGTATGTGTGTATGTTTTGTGTTGCTGTATATTTGAGACTGTATACATGTGTGTATATGCTGTGTAGTATGTCTATGTTGTGTAGTGTGTGTTGCTGTGTGTCTGCATATTTATTTGTATGTTCTGCAGTGTGTGTGTGTCAGGATTTGGGGACAGAGTGACATCAGTCAGTGTTAAATTGCTAACATTTTTAAATATATATTTATTACACAGAATTTACAGAATTTTTTATATGTAGATGATATGTTTTTTAATTTAGAATTAAAATGATATAACATTGGTCTAATTATTTTTTAAAGCCACTTCCCATCCCTGCTCCTGCCCACCACATCAAACTTTGGCCGGGGGGGGGGAGGGGGGACCCTCTTTCTAATTTGGAAATGTTGGGAGCTATGCCTTTGTTTGCAAGAATGTTATACCTAGTTGCAAACTGCTGCCATAGAGTGTCTATGCTTCACTATGCAACAAACCAGAAAGTGAACTCATAGATGAAATTCATTAACCATTTGGGACCCTGAGGATATAAATATATATCAAATGGTCCTGGACCATATTGATCTGTGTGTATATAAATATGTCTATGGCCTATAAAGCATTGCACTGCACATTTTATGCCATAATGCATGTACAAAGAGATAATTTGCTAGCTGCTTTATTGTAAGCTGCCTTCTATACCTCCCTAAATCATTAATGGAGATAAGTTTTTCCTAAAGTTTTTAATGCAGGGTTATACTGAGAGCGTGTGTGTGCAGTGATTTTATGTGAGATATGTGTGTGTGTGCAGTGATTTTATGTGAGATATGTGTGTGTGTGCAGTGATTTTATGTGTGAGGTGTGTGTGCACAGAGATTTTATGTGTGAGGTGGGTGTGCAGTGATTTTATGTGTGAGGTGTGTGCAGTGATTTTATGTGTGTGTAGAGATTTTATGTGTGAGGTGTGTGTGTATGTGTGTGCAGTGATTTTATGTGTGAGGTGTGTAAGTGTGTGCAGTGGTTTTATGTGTGAGGTGTGTGTAGAGATTTTATGTGTGAGGTGTGTGTGTATGTGTGTGCAGTGATTTTATGTGTGAGGTGTGTAAGTGTGTGCAGTGGTTTTATGTGTGAGGTGTGTGCAGAGATTTTATGTGTGAGGTGTGTGTGTATGTGTGTGCAGTGATTTTATGTGTGAGGTGTGTAAGTGTGTGCAGTGGTTTTATGTGTGAGGTGTGTGCAGAGATTTTATGTGTGAGGTGTGTGTGTATGTGTGTGCAGTGATTTTATGTGTGAGGTGTGTAAGTGTGTGCAGTGGTTTTATGTGTGAGGTGTGTGCAGAGATTTTATGTGTGAGGTGTGTGTATGTGTGTGCAGTGATTTTATGTGTGAGGTGTGTAAGTGTGTGCAGTGGTTTTATGTGTGAGGTGTGTGCAGAGATTTTATGTGTGAGGTGTGTGTGAGTGCAATGATTTTATAAGTGAGGTGTGTGTAGTGATTTTATGTGTGAGGTGTGTGTAGTGATTTTATGTGTGAGGTGTGTGTGAGTGCAGAGATTTTATGTGTGAGATGTGTATGTGCAATGATTTTATGTGTGAGGAGTGTGTGCAGTGATTTTTTGTGTGAGGTGTGTTATGTGTGTGCAGTGATTTTATGTGTGAGGTGTGTGTGTAGAGATTTTATCTATGAGGTGTGTGTTTGTGTAGGGGAAAAAAGATCTCAGTACCTAAAAAGGTGCAGAGAGAATGCACTTGCGCTGCAAACAGCAGCTTAAAGGGACACTGAACCCGAATTTGTTCATTTGTAATTCTGAAAGAGCATGCAATTTTAATCAACTTTCTAATTTACTCCTATTATCAATTTATCTTCTTTCTCTTGCTATCTTTTTTGAAAAAGAAGGCATCTAATCGTTATTTTGGTTTCAGTACTCTGGACAGCACTTTTTTATTGGTGGATGAATTTATCCACCAATCAGCAAGGACAACCCAGGTTGTTCAAGAAAAATGGGACGGCATCTAAACTTACATTCTTGCATTTCAAATAAATATACCAAGAGAATGAAGAAAAATTTGATCATAGGAGTAAATTCGAAATTTGATGGAAATTTCATGCTCAATCTGAATCACGGAATTACATTTTTGGGTACAGAGTAAATTACCATATCTTAAAATGTATATATTTTAATAAGGGTATATACCTCAATATATATTAAAAAACAAACCAGAAAATGCGCGCAATTGTAAATATAGAGGACAACACAAGTATAGAGCACACAACAAGTAAATATAGTATTAAAAAACAAATAAAAAAATGTAAGCAGTAATAGGCAATAAAACTGATTACAAATGCATTCAAAATCAAAAGTCCTTTATTATGGAGCAGAAAAGAGCAAAGTCCATCAAAGCATAATGAGATTAGTAAAGCTTTAAAGAGCAGATCTTTTGCAGATGCGTGTTGTTGTTAACATGCTGCAGACAGATAATAAAACAGAAACAAGATCCTTTTACGAAGATATTAAGGGGGATATTTATCAAAGCGTATATCTCGGTGCATTCGCTGGTGTCAATACGCTCGCCAGACATCGCTGATGCAGATCTGCATATTACGCCCTTATTTATCATAAATTCAGTCAAAAACACGCGCGTCAAGTACGGTGCGATGAGCATCGGTCTGCTGATAAATAAGAGTCATCAATGTTGCGGATATTCTGTTTCATCATTTCATTACTGTCCATGATGAACAAGCACATTTCTCTAAAGCTAATCTTATTTTTCATTTGTTAATGTCAAAGAAATAGCTAGATGTATACACGAACAACCTATAATATCTCATAGAAAGTTATTTTCAATGTATTTGTTATACAAAATCTGATATATGATATTTTCACATAAATTAATGTGTATTTGTACTTCTAGAAATCATGATATGCCTATCTCATTTTTTTATTTTTTAAAATGATTATTAATGCTAGAATTTATACATATATCTTTGCACATACTTGTATATACAGTATATATATGTGTGTGTTATATCAGAAATATTTTGCAAACATATTTACATGTCCCTAAATTCCTTTTTTTGTTCTAAACAAAGTTGTCCTTCATATCTATCTGTTTATTTATACCACTATATGTATATAGTGTAAATTTATTATTATTCTGAGCAGGAATAAATGTGAATATAACATGTAATTAGGGTATCATATGTATTTATTTGCAATCAATGGATATATAAAGAGCTTGGCCAATTTGCTCTCTGCACCTGTGTAACCCTTTCTGATTAGGTCAAAAATAGAGGGGAGGTTTCTAGAAGGAGCTCTATAGTTTAGAGGTGAAATAGCTAAACACAGTGTCAATGCCCAATTGTGTTATTTAAGCACAATATGTGTACTTGTATTATCTTAGTCAGTAGAATGCTGTGGTAAAAATGTAATGGTAAAAATGTAATAAAGACTATATTTTGTAAAGATAGTTAATCTTTTATAGGTATTTTATTTTTAGAAAAAATACATATCAAACAAATTTTCAGAAGTACAATTGGGGTGGAGACGAAGGGGGGCTGGAGAAATAAAACAGTATCGTGCACTATACAGAATGTCTGTTAGAAAATGTGACCATATAATATTTATATCTGAAAAAATGATATTATATTGAACTGGTGTGGCAGCTGTTAGACGTGAACTAGTGAAGCAACTGTTGGGCTTGATTAATCGGGCTCTAGTGTAATTACACTTGGAGCCGTTTATAAAGTTGCGTGTGGGTAAGTGAAAATTCAGCACGTTATAAGTGATCAGCTGAAAAGGTGCGGGAGAGAAGGTGCTGGAGAGAACAGTATGTCTATTTTAGACTGGTGTTTTCAATCTGTCTAAAATGTGTACAATAGGTGTACTGAAAAAAGATTATGTAGAGCCAAAAGTTAGATAACAGGCAGATGTGTAGCCTAAAGTGTTAAATTAAAAAAACACAGAGGTAAGGGCGATATAGGTATTCGTGGTGTTAACCTGTAAATGTGACTCAGATATTTTAAGTCAAGTCTATGTTAGGATAAAATCATAGGTAAATCTGAAAGTGCAGTATAAGTTTTATATACAAGAAAAAGAAAGAAATGGATTGGCCAATCCAGGTGTACAAAAATCTCATATATTGCTAATAATCAGCTGAAAGGTTTGATCTAAAGTTTAACATACTACAATAGATATATAAACAATAGATATATAAACAAATAGTCAATATTCTTCATATAGCATATATCATAGGTAGGGATGGGCGAATGTGTTTATATTCGAATTCGAATGTTAGAACGAATGTTGTACAAATTCGATTTACATAATAGAATGTTGATAAGAACGAATATTCTTCAAAATTTGATTTTCGAATGTTATTTACAGTTTTCGAATGTTACATTCGAATTTGAATGTGACAAATTCGAATGTCACTTTCAAATTCGAATATTACATTTATAAAACACAATTGTAGACTAGAAACACTATTTCGAGTTTGAATGTCACATTCAAAACGAATATCACATTCAAATTTGAAAATTACATTTATAAAACACAGTATTAGACTAGAAATACTATATGGAATTCGAATGTCACATTTGAATCGAATATCACATTCAAATTCAAATATTACATTTAAAAAACACAGTATTAGACTAGAAATACTATTTCAAATTCGAATGTCACATTCAAATTCGAATATTACATTTAAAACACAGTATTAGACTAGAAATACTATTTCAAATTCAAATGTGACATTCGAATGTAGCATTCGAATTCGAATATTACATTTATTAAACACAGTTGAAGACTAGAAATACTATTTCGAATTTGAATGTCACATTCGAATTCAAATATTACATTTCAAAATTGAATGAATACATAGCTAAATATTCTATTATGTGAACAAATATTTTTTAATTTTATTGAAAAATACGAAAACGAAAATTCAAAAATAGAATGTTAGAATGTTATATAAACATTCGAAATTCAATTCGAACGAACGGATGTATCAAAATTCGTTTTAAATTTAGAATTTTTAGAAACATTCGCCCATCCCTAATCATAGGTCATAAATAAAAAATGACATAGGTATCGAAGATAGTAGTGATAACAGTAACATATGGTGTACACCGGAGAAAAAAGAGTCTTTGCTATAAGATATGTCTTTAAGTGAAAATGTCTTTAGAAAGAGGATGCGTTGTAGTAAGCGGAATGCCTTGGGAATCCGGAGGGATAGACGGCGTTGAACTCTTTATCCAAAAAAGTGTTGAAAAAATATATATAAAAAAACCTGTAAGGAAAACAAAAAAGAACTATAGTAAACTAAAACATCTAATCTGGGCATATATGAAAATATGCTCACCAGATAAAGCAGAAAAACTCGGGCTGGTATGTCTATTTTTTTTTTATTTATATTGTATTATTTTTTATCTTTGACATTTCTCATTTAGAAAGTGCTAAACACTTTCTCACACATTATTTTTAGACCTTTGTGTATAATCTGTATACACAAATTGCATCAGCCAATAGGATTTTTCCTACCTTAATTCCGATTGGCTGATAGAATTCTATCAGCCAATCGGAATTGAAGGGATGCCATCTTGGATGACGTCACTTAAAGGAACCTTCATCCTTCAGTTGGACGTCGTTTGAAGAGGATGCTCCGCGTCGGATGTCTTGAAGATGGACCCGCTCCATGCCGGATGGATGAAGATAGAAGATGCCGTCTGGATGAAGACTTCTGCCTGTCTGGATGACCTCTTCTGCGCGGATTCGATGAAGACTTCTGCCTGTCTGGAGGACCACTTCTGCCAGATTCGTTGAGGACTTCGGCCCGGTTGGGTGAAGACTTTTCAAGGTAGGGAGATCTTCAAGGGGTTAGTGTTAGGTTTTTTTAAGGGGGGATTGGGTGGGTTTTAGAGTAGGGTCCCCAAAAAGGAGCCGGTGTCCCCAAATTTCTGGAATCTAAGCAAGGCTACCAAAAGTTGTGGTTTACCTTTAGAGGTCCCAGGATCACTGAATTCAAAGTAAAGCAGCCGGTGTAAGTAATAAAGTGCACCTTTTGCTTATGAATGCTTAAAGGGACACTGAACCCAATTTTTTTCTTTTGTAATTCAGATAGAGCATGCAATTTTAAGCAACTTTCTAATTTACTCCTATTATCAATTTTTCTTTGTTCGCTTGCTATCATTATTTGAAAAAGAAGGCATCTAAGCTTTTTTTGGTTTCAGTACACTGGACAGCACTTTTTTAATGGTGGATGAATTTATCCACCAATCAGCAAGGACAACCCAGGTTGTTCACCAAAAATGGGCCTGCATCTAAACTTACATTCTTGCATTTCAAATAAAGATACCAAGAGAATGAAGAAAATTTGATAATAGGAGTAAATTAGAAAGTTGCTTAAAATTTCATGCTCAATCTGAATCACGAAAGAAAATTTTTGGGTACAGTGTCCCTTTAATATCTTCCTAAAAGGATCCCTTTTCTGTTTTATTATCTGTCTGCAGCATGTTAACAACAACAGGCATCTGCAAAATATCCGCTCTTTGAAGCTTTACTAATCTCATTATGCTTTGATGGACTTTGCTCTTTTCTGCTCCATAATAACAGACTTTTGATTTTGAATACATTTGCAATCAGTTTCATGCTTTTTACTGCTTACATTTTTATTTGTTTTGTAAAGCTTATATTTACTTGTTGTGTGCTCTATACTTGTGTTGTCCTCTATATTTACAATTGTGCGTATTTTCTGTTTTTTTTTTTTTTATATATATATATTGAGGTATATACCCATATTAAAATATATACATTTTAAGATATGGTAATTTACTCAGCCAGTTACTACACATATATTTAGCTGCTGTTTGCAGCGCATGTGCATTCTCTCTGCACCTTTTTAGTTACTGAGATCTTTTTTCCCCTACGCAGTATTTCAATTAAGGATAGAGGGTTTCCTTAATTATATGTAGTGATGTCGCAAACCTAAAATTTTGCGTTCGCGAACGGCGAACACGAACTTCAACAAAAGTTCGCGAACCGGTGAACCGGGCAAACCGCCATAGACTTCAATAGGCAGGCGAATTTTAAAACCCAAAGGGACTCTTTCTGGCCACAAAAGTGATGGAAAAGTTGTTTCAAGGGGACTAACACCTGGACTGTGGCATGCCGGAGGGGGATCCATGGCAAACTCCCATGGAAAATTACATAGTTGATGCAGAGTCTGGTTTTAATCCATAAAGGGCATAAATCACCTAACATTCCTAAATTGTTTGGAATAACGTGCTTTAAAACATCAGGTATGATGTTGTATCGTTCAGGTAGTGTAAGGGTTTTTTTTTTTTTTTAAATGTACACTACTGTTTTAGCAGATATGACTTGCACTGGTGTGACACTGTGCCCTGGCAGGACCTGGAACGCACACGTGTAAGGGAAACTGACTGCTATTATTTCACAGTAAAAAAAGGTTTGTTTTTTTTTTAAATGTATGTACACTACTGTTTTAGTAGATATGACTTGCACTGGTGTGACACTGTGCCCTGGCAGGACCTGGATTGCACACGTGTGAAGGAAACTGACTGCTATTATTTCACAGTAAAAAAAGTTTTTTTGTTTTTTTTAAAATGTACACTACTGTTACACCAGATATGAGTGGTGGCACTGGGCAAGTGGGCATAGTATACTCTGTGAGCCTGAGCTAGCAGGCAGGCTGCAATTAGATTACACAGGGAAAAAAAAAAAAAAAAGCAGACTGATGTTCTAGCCCTAAAAAGGGCTTTTTGGGCTGCTGTCCTTACAGCAGAGATCAGATGAGTCCTTCAGGACTGTAGTGGACACTGAATACACTAGCCTAGCTATCGATTTCCCTATTAAATCAGCAGCAGCTACACTGTCCCTCCTCTCACTAAGAATGCAGGCTCCGAATGAATCTAAAATGGATGCTGTCCAGGAGGTGGGAGGGTCTGGGAGGGAGTGTCTGCTGCTGATTGGCTGGAATGTGTCTTGTGACTGTGAGCTACAGGGTCAAAGTTTACTCAATGATGATGAATAGGGGGCGGATCGAACATCGCATATGTTCGCCGTCCGCTGCAAACGCGAACATGCTATGTTCGCTGCGAACTATTTGCGGCAGAACTGTTCGCGACATCACTAATTATATGTACCTGCGTTATATGTAATTGGTTTTTCAGCGGCGTGTGTGTGCGTACAGATATTTTATGTGGGAGGTGTGTGTGTGCAGTGATTTTATGTGTGTGTGTGTGCAGAGATTTTATGTGTGTGAGTGTGCGTGTGTGCGTGTGTGCAGAGATTTTATGTGTGAGGTGTGTGTGTGTGCAGTGATTTTATGTGTGTGTGTGTGTGTGTGCATGTGTGCAGAGATTTTATGTGTGTGTGTATGCGTGTGTGCAGTGATTTTATGTGTGTGTGTGTGCAGAGATTTTATGTGTGTGTGTGTGCGTGTGTGCTGTGTGCAGAGATTTTATGTGTGAGGTGTGTGTGTGTGCAGTGATTTTATGTGTGTGTGTGTGCGTGTGTGCAGAGATTTTATGTGTGTGTGTGTGCGTGTGTGTGTGCAGAGATTTTATGTGTGTGTGTGTGCAGAGATTTTATGTGTGAGGTGTGTGTGCAGTGATTTTATGTGTGAGAAGTGTGTGTGTGTGCAAAGATTTTATGTGTGGTGTGTGTGTAGTGATTTTATGTGTGAGGTGTGTGTGTGTGCATGTGTGCAGTGATTTTATGTGTGAGATGTGTGTAGTGATTTTATGTGTGAGGTGTGTGTGTGCAGTGATTTTATGTGTGAGGTGTGTGTAGTGATTTTATGTGTGAGGTGTGTGTAGTGATTTTATGTGTGAGGTGTGTGTGTGTAGTGATTTCATGTTTGAGTGTGTGTGTATGCAAAGATTTTATGTGTGGTGTGTGTGTGTGTGTAGTGATTTTATGTGTGAGGTGTGTGTGTGTAGTGGTGTTTTGTGCAAGGTGTTTGTGTGCAGTGTTTTTATGTGTGAGGTGTGTGTGTGCAAAGATTTTATGTGTGTGGTGTGTGTAGTGGTGTTTTGTGTGAGGTGTTTGTGTGCAGGGTTTTTATGTGTGAGGTGTGTGTGTGTAGGGATTTTATGTGTGAGGTGTGTGTGTGCATAGTGATGTTATGTGTGAGGTGTGTGTATAGTGATTTTATTGTGAGGTGTGTGTGCGTGTGTGTGCAATTATTTTGTGTGAGGTGTGTGTGTGCAGTGATTTATATGTGTGAGGTTTTTGGATGTGTGTGTGTGTGTAGTGATTTTGTGTGTGAGGTGTGTGTGTGCAGTGGTGTTTTGTGCGAGGTGTTTGTGTGCAGTGTTTTTATGTGTGAGGTGTGTTCAATGTTTTTGTGTGGTATGTGTGTGTGAGCTGTTGTGTGTGTGTGTATGCAGTGTTTTTGTGTGTGAGATGTTTTTATGTGTGAGGTGTGTGCACTGTTTATGTGTGAGGTGTGTGGTGTGTGTGTGCAGTGATTTTATGTGTGAGGTGTGTGGTGTGTGTGTGCTGTGATTTTATGTGTGAGGTGTGTGCACTGTTTATGTGTGAGGTGTGTGTGTGGTGTGTGTGTGCAGTGATTTCATGTGTGAGGTGTGTGCACTGTTTATGTGTGAGGTGTGTGGTGTGTGTGTGCAGTGATTTTATGTGTGAGGTGTGTGGTGTGTGTGTGCTGTGATTTTATGTGTGAGGTGTGTGCACTGTTTATGTGTGAGGTGTGTGTGTGGTGTGTGTGTGCAGTGATTTCATGTGTGAGGTGTGTGCACTGTTTATGTGTGAGGTGTGTGTGTGTGAGGTGTGTGTGAGGTGTGTGGTGTGTGTGTGTGCAGTGATTTTATGTGTGAGGTGTGTGTGAATTTTGAGTCCCTAGGACAGCACAAAGCCTAAATCCGCTATTGACCATATCCCTTTAAATTACTTTTTAATATACTTTTATTCTAGCACTTTACTTCAGGACTCCAATCACGCTAATTTTTTAGCGCCATGTTCATCTGGCGCGCTACACATAACTCACCACTTGTAATATGGTTGTATTAGCACAGCTGCACTTGCATGTATAGGGAGTGCTAAAAAAAATGTCAGCTGCGCTAATATTCTCTGGTTAATTCAACGAAGTAACCCAAAGATTTGAGTAAAAAAGAAAGCCTCTGATACAATTTTTAAAAGTAGCAAAAAGTTGAAAAGTTTGTAAAATTTTACTTATATTGTTGCTAATAGTTAAAAGAAATGTAACATATAGCAAAAGAGATGCATAGATCACTGCCCTAACAAAATGTAAAAACACATAATGGGGCCTAGTTATCAAGCCGTCAACCTCAAATACGCTAGAATTCCGCAGCGTATTTGTGACGAGGCTGATTCGCCTTAGTTATCAAAGGCTAGAGACCGGCAAAAGTAGAATTTTGTGACGTAAACTTCGATCCGCCGGACTCAGTCCGACACAGATCGATTCTTACGTCACTCCAGATGTTCCGCACACAAGTGCGGCACAATCTGACTACTTTTGCTAGTTATCAATAAACTAGCAGGTACGCTCTGCACTTTTCCGGCCCAGCGTACCTGGTTTTCAAACTGCCACCCTGGAGGTGGCGGATCCCATAGGAATCAATGGGAGTCTGACCATAGCGAAAGTACAAGTTCGCTGCTGCCCGACATCCCATTGATTCCTATGGGAGCTGTCTACACCTAACACCCTAACATGTACCCCGAGTCTAAACACCACTAATCTGCCCCCCCTACACCGCCGCAACTAAATAAATGTATTACCCCCTAAACCGCCGCTCCCGGAGCCCACCGCAAGCTACTCTATACATATTAACCCCTAAACCGCCGCTCCCTGACCCCGCCGCAACTATAATAAATGTATTAACCCCTAAACCGCCGCTCCCGGAGCCCACCGCCACCTACATTATACATAGTAACCCCTATCCTGCCCCCCCTATACCGCCGCCCTCTATAATAAAGTTATTAACCCCTATCCTGCCGATCCCGCACCTCGCCGCAACTAAATAAATAGTTTAACCCCTAAACCGCCGCTCCCGGACCCTGCCGCAACCTATATTAAATTTATTAACCCCTAATCTGCCCCCCCTACACCGTCGCCACCTATAATACATTTATTAACCCCTATCCTGCCCCCCACTACACCGCCGCCACTGTAATAAATTTATTAACCCCTAAACCTAAGACTAACACTAACCCTAACACCCCCCCTAACTTAAATATTAATTAAATAAATTTAAATAATATTTCTATTATTAACTAAATTAATCCTATTTAAAACTAAATACTTACCTTTAAAATAAACCCTAATATAGCTACAATATAAATAATAATTATATTGTAGCTATCTTAGGATTTATTTTTATTTTACAGGCATCTTTCAATTTATTTTAACTAGGTACAATAGCTATTAAATAGTTATTAACTATTTAATAGCTTACCTAGCTAAAATAAAGAGAAATTTACCTGTAAAATAAAAACTAACCTAAGTTACAATTACACCTAACACTACACTATACTTTAATAAATTATTCCTATTTAAAACTAAATACTTACCTGTAAAATAAACCCTAAGATAGCTACAATGTAATTAATAATTACATTGTAGCTATTTTAGGAATTATATTTATTTTACAGGTAACTTTGTATTTATTTTAGCTAGTTGGAATAGTTATTAAATAGTTATTAACTATTTAATAACTACCTAGCTAAAAGAAATACAAAATTACCTGTAAAATAAATCCTAACCTAAGTTACAATTAAACCTAACACTACACTATGATTAAATAAATTAAATAAATTAACTACAAATAACTACAATTAAATACAATTACATAAACTAACTAAAGTACAAAAAAAAAAAAGCTAAGTTACAAAAAATAAAAAAAATAGGTTACAAACATTTAAAAAATATTACAACAATTTTAAGCTAATTACACCTAATCTAAGCCCCCTAATAAAATAACAACCCCCCCCCAAAATAAAAAAATGCCCTACCCTATTCTAAATTAAAAAAGTTCAAAGCTCTTTTACCTTACCAGCCCTTAAAAGGGCCTTTTGTGGGGCATGCCCCAAAGAATTCAGCTCTTTTGCCTGTAAAAGAAAAATACAACCCCCCCCAACATTAAAACCCACCACCCACATACCCCTAATCTAACCCAAACCCCCCTTAAAATAACCTAACACTAATCCCCTGAAGATCATCCTACCTTGAGTCGTCTTCACTCAGCTGAGCAGCGATGGAACCGAAGAGGAGATCCGGAGCGGCAAAAGTCATCATCCAAGGGGCGCTGAAGAAATCTTTCATCCGATGAAGTGATCCTCCAGTCGGCGCTGAAGAAGTCTTCCATCCGGGCGATGTCATCTTCCAAGAGGCGCTGAAGAAGTCTTCTATCCGGGCGATGTCATCTTCCAAGCGGGGTCTTCAATCTTCAATCTTCATCCCGCCAACGCGGAACATCCTTCTTTACCGACGGACTACCGACAAATGAAGGCTCCTTTAAGGGACGTCATCCAAGATGGCGTCCCTTCAATTCCGATTGGCTGATAGGATTCTATCAGCCAATCGGAATTAAGGTAGGAAAAATCTGATTGGCTGATTGAATCAGCCAATCAGATTGAGCTTGCATTCTATTGGCTGATCGGAACAGCCAATAGAATGCGTGCTCAATCTGATTGGCTGATTCAATCAGCCAATCAGATTTTTCCTACCTTAATTCCAATTGGCTGATAGAATCCTATCAGCCAATCGGAATTTAAGGGACGCCATCTTGGATGACGTCCCTTAAAGGAGCCTTCATTCATCGGTAGTCCGTCGGTAAAGAAGGATGTTCCGCGTCGGCGGGATGAAGATTGAAGATTGAAGACCCCGCTTGGAAGATGACATCGCCCGGATAGAAGACTTCTTCAGCGCCTCTTGGAAGATGACATCGCCCGGATGGAAGACTTCTTCAGCGCCGACTGGAGGATCACTTCATCGGATGGAAAATTTCTTCAGCGCCCCTTGGAGGATCACTTCATCGGATGGAAGATTTCTTCAGCGCCCCTTGGAGGATAACTTCTGCCGCTCCGGATCTCCTCTTCGGTTCCATCGCTACTCGGCTGAGTGAAGATGACTCAAGGTAGGATGATCTTCAGGGGATTAGTGTTAGGTTATTTTAAGGGGGGTTTGGGTTAGATTAGGGGTATGTGGGTGGTGGGTTTTAATGTTGGGGGGGTTGTATTTTTCTTTTACAGGCAAAAGAGCTGAATTCTTTGGGGCATGCCCCACAAAAGGCCCTTTTAACTTTATTATAGAGGGCGGCGGTATAGGGGGGGCAGGATAGGGGTTACTAGGTATAATAATGTAGGTGGCAGCGGTGTCCGGGAGCGGCGGTTTTGGGGTTAATACATTTATAAGAGTTGCGGCGGGGTCTAGGAGCGGCGGTTTAGGGGTTAATACATTTATAAGAGTTGCGGCGGGGTCTAGGAGCGGCGGTTTAGGGGTTAGTAACTTTATTTAGTTGCGGGAGGCTCCGGGGGCGCCGGTATAGGGGGTAGAACAGTGTAGTTAGTGTGGGTGCTTAGTGACAGGCTAGCAAGAAAGCTGTAAAAAAGCCGAAGAGCAGCGAGATTGGATGAGTGATAACTCTCACAGTCCGCTGCTCATCGCCCCGTACTTGGTGCGCAGCTTTTTGACAGCTTTTTTGATAACTTAGGTGAATTTTTGCAGGTCCGCGGCGGCGATGTGAGGCGAGCTTAGGCGGGCGTATTGGGCCGGCGAAGGCAGGAAAAGTAGACACATTGATAACTACCCCCCAATTACTTGATCTGAGATGTATAAATAGATACCGATATGTATCAAACAAATGCCGAGTTTAGACCATATTGGTGGTTGCGTATAAGGTTGTAAAGCTTGTAAGGATTTATATTTGAAAAATCCTATCCGCTGCCAATAACATAAGATTGGTATGCACCAAAAAGTCCTGTAAATTTTGATATGGCACAAACAAACAGTTATGCTAGGAACCGAAAAAAACAAATGCTGTTAAGTATCTACATAACTAAGGGAATGGATACAAATATACAAGCTCTTATGTGTAGCACTAATATTCTTCTATATTTCAAGTAAGCATCAATCTACTTAGAAAACTATATTATAGCTTAAAGTGATGGTAAATGGTCATGAATCAGTGCCTGTTTTTTAAAATACTATTAAAAACAGGGGCACTTTACATTGCAGCGTTTTTTTTAAATACTTACTTTTTTCTTCAGCCAAGCCAGACCGGTGATACCCCGCACGCAGCTCCTCTGTACTTATGTCAGCAATGATGAAACCGGCTTCCTGCAATCATGGCGTGCACCCTAGAGCAACCATTTCGTGAGGCCACGTCGTGATTGGAGGAAGACGGTTTTGTCATTGCTGTGCTAATTACAGCAGGAGAAGCGGGTGGGGGAATCTCCAATCTGGCTTTGCTGCAGTATTTTAAAAATAACATTGCAATGTATAGTTTACTGAATGAAAGTACCCATGTTTTTAATAGTATTTTTAGAAACCGTCCACTGATTCATGAAAGTTTACATTCCCCAAAGTAGAGGGCATTATAGTTTTATATATAAAAAAGCATTTTTTTAATTAAAAAGAACTGTACTAGGCAGTTTTTGGGCTTTGGCGGATGTGGGGTGCCTTTACATAGCGGTCTACGGGAACTGTGTGTTCCCAGTAAATATATATGTATTCTTATATACATAAATATTTATGTGTTAATATGTGTATAAACGCATATTAACACATAAATATATATGTACAGTATATATTCATAAATATATATATTTACAAATTGCTGCCATTGCTGCTTGACTTACCCCCATGAGCATGAGGTATTACTAAGTGGATCGCTAATTTAGCTTCCAAGTAATTGATATTTAGCGTTCCATTTGTAATCTGTCCCTAAATGGATTAGAGCATGACATTTTAAACAGCTTTCCAATTTATTTCTATAATCAATTGTGATTAGTTCTCTTGGTATCCTCTATTAAAGAGTAATCCTATGTTGGCTCAGGAGAGTGCACGTGTCTTTAGCCATCTGGCAGCAGTGTTTGCAACATAGTAACATAGTAGATGAGGTTGACAAAAGACCGAAGTCCATTGAGTTCAACCTATACAAATCTAAAATACTAACAACAAAAAAAGCTCCAGTTAAACTCAAATAATCCCAATTAATACTAGCAATCATATCCATACATTTTGTTTCTAGACAGAAATGTATCCAAACAATTTTTAAATGTATCTAGACAGAAATGTATCTAGGGTATTGGCATATCACTACCTCCTTTGGTAATGAGTAGTGATGTCGCGAACATAAAAATTTGGGTTCGTGAACGCGAACTTCCAGAACTGTTCGTGAACGGGCGAACCGGGCGAACCGCCATAGACTTCATAGACTTCAATAGGCAGGTGAACTTTAAAACCCACAGGGACTCTTTCTGGCCACAATAGTGATGGAAAAGTTGTTTCAAGGGGACTAACACCTGGACTGTGGCATGCCGGAGGGGGACCCATGGCAAAACCCCCATGGAAAATTACATAGTTGATGCAGAGTCTGGTTTTAAGCCATAAAGGGCATAAATCACCTAACATTCCTAAATTGTTTGGAATAACGTGCTTTAAAACATCAGGTATGATGTTGTATCAATCAGGTAGTGTAAGGGTTACGCCCGCTTCACAGTGACAGACCAAACTCCCTGTTTAAAGGGACAGTCTACACCAGAATTTTTATTGTTTTAAAAGATAGATAATCCCTTTATTACCCATTTCCCAGTTTTGCATAACTAACACATTTATAATAATATACTTTTAACCTCTGTGATTATCATGTATCTAAGCCTCTGCAAACTGCCCCTTTTTTCAGTTCTTTTGACAGACCTGCAGTCTAGCCAATCAGTGCCTGCTCCCAGATAACTTCTCGTGCACGAGCACAGTGTTATCTATATGAAATACGTGAACTAACACCCTCTAGTGGTGAAAAACTGTTAAAATGCAATCTGAAAGAGGTGGGCTTCAAGGTCTAAGAATTTAGCATATGAACCTCCTAGGTTAAGCTTTCAACTAAGAATACCAAGAGAACAAAGCAAAACTGGTGATAAAAGTAAATTGGAAAATTGTTTAAAATTACATGCTCTATCTGAATCATGAAAGTTTATTTTGGCCTAGACTGTCCCTTTAACGCACCGCAAACAACCGCAAACAGTCCATTTGCACAACCGTAAACTCCCCATTTGCACAAGGTTGAATACCAAGCTAGCCATGTCCCGTTACTTGTCTTCGCTGATGTCATTGAAGGTCTCTTCCTCCACCCAGCCACGTACAACACCAAAGGTCCCCGAAAAGGTGACAACAAGCCCCCTGGGATGCCTGCTGTGTTTGGCCTTCCACCTCCTCAAAGCCACCTTCCTCCTCTGACTCCTCTTCTTCAGACTCCTCTCTCTGCATTGCCTCTCTCTGCATTATTATAAGGTGTGTTAAGTAGTACTATTCCTATCAGTTTAATCCCTGTTACATCCCCTATCAGGGGACGTGTATATGGCATCGATTTTAGGAACCGGGAGATGGAAAAAGATGCTTGGTCGGTCCTCCTACTTCAAATTTGGGGCACTGCGCGTGCAATCTAATGTGCCACCAGATAGGAGTGGTGTGTTAAGTAGTTCTATTCTTATCAGTTTAATCCCTGTTACGTCCCCTATCAGGGGACGTGTATATGGCATCGATTTTAGGAACCGGGAGATGGAAAAAGATGCTTGGTCGGTCCTCCTACTTCAAATTTGGGGCACTGCGCGTTCAATCTAATGTGCCACCAGATAGGAGTGGTGTGTTAAGTAGTTCTATTCTTATCAGTTTAATCCCTGTTACGTCCATGTGTGTAATGCTGCCTGACTGAGACATATCCCTGTTATCTACATCCTCTGGCAATAATGGTTGCGCATCACTATCACTCATTTCTTCCAACTGATGTGTAAATAACTCCTCTGACAGATCAAGTGAAGCGGCTGTGGTGCTAGTGTTGGTGGTGGCGGCAGGCGGGCAAGTGGTAACTTGAGAGGTGCCCGAAGCTAAGCTGGAGGAGGATGGTGCGTCAAGGTTCCGAGCGGAAGCTGTAGAAGATTAGGTGTCCTGTGTTAGCCAGTCAACTATGTCCTCAGAAATGTTCAAGTTCGGGGTATGTGGCCTCTAAACACTGGGCATTATTCTAGGGCCAAAGGGAATCACAGCACCACGAACACGATGGCCCCTGTGGGGTGGCCTGCCTCTGCCTGTCATTTTTTTTTTTTATTATTGGTACTTTGCGTGCAAGCTACTGTGACAACAGATATGAGTGGCACTGTGCACTGGCAGAAGTTGGCAGAGTAGACGCTGTAGGCCTGACACACACGCTTGCAGACAACTAACTGCTATTCAATCTATTACAGTCAAAATGGTTTTAAATGTACACTACTGTTACACCAGATATGAGTTGCACTGGTGTGACACTGTGCCCTGGCAGGCACTGAAATGCACACGTGTGAAGGAAACTGACTGCTATTATTTAACACAGTCAAAAAAGTGTTGTTTTTTTTAAATGTAGTACACTACTGTTACACCAGATATAAGTTGCACTGGGGTGACACTGTGCCCTGGCAGGCAGGCACTGAAACGCACACGTGTGAAGGAAACTGACTGCTATTATTTAACACAGTCAAAAAAGTGTTTTTGTTTTTTAAATCTACACTACTGTTACACCAGATATGAGTTGCACTGGGGTGACACTGTGCCCTGACAGGCAGGCACTGCAACGCACACTTGTGAAGGAAACTGACTGCTATTATTTAACACAGTCAAAAAAGTGTTGTTTTTTTAAATCTACACTACTGTTACACCAGATGGCCCCTGTGGGGTGGCCTGCCTCTGCCTGTCATTTTTTTTTTTTATTATTGGTACTTTGCGTGCAAGCTACTGTGACAACAGATATGAGTGGCACTGTGCACTGGCAGAAGTTGGCAGAGTAGACGCTGTAGGCCTGACACACACGCTTGCAGACAACTAACTGCTATTCAATCTATTACAGTCAAAATGGTTTTAAATGTACACTACTGTTACACCAGATATGAGTTGCACTGGTGTGACACTGTGCCCTGGCAGGCACTGAAATGCACACGTGTGAAGGAAACTGACTGCTATTATTTAACACAGTCAAAAAAGTGTTGTTTTTTTTAAATGTAGTACACTACTGTTACACCAGATATGAGTTGCACTGGGGTGACGCTGTGCCCTGGCAGGCAGGCACTGAAACGCACACGTGTGAAGGAAAATGACTGCTATTATTTAACACAGTCAAAAAAGTGTTGTTGTTTTTAAATCTACACTTCTGTTACACCAGATATGAGTGGTGGCACTGGGCAAGTGGGCACAGTATACGCTGTGAGCCTGACACACACACTGGCAGGCAGGCAACTGCAATTAGATTACACAGGCAAAAAAAAAAAAAAAAGCAGACTGATGTTCTAGCCCTAAAAAGGGCTTTTTGGGGTGCTGCAGAGATCAGATGAGTCCTTCAGGACTGTAGTGGACACTGAATACACTAGCCTAGCTATCGATTTCCCTATTAAATCAGCAGCAGCTACACTGTCCCTCCTCTCACTAAGAATGCAGCTTCCGAATGAATCTAAAATGGATGCTGTCCAGGAGGTAGGAGGGTCTGGAAGGGAGGGTCTGCTGCTGATTGGCTGTAATGTGTCTGCTGACTGTGAGGTACAGGGTCAAAGTATTACACAATGATGACGAATAGGTGGCGGATCGAACATCGCATATGTTCGCCCGCCGTGGCGAACGCGAACATGCTATGTTTGCCGGGAACTATTCGCCGGCGAACTATTCGCGACATCACTAATGAGTTCCACAATTGTATTGCTCTTACAGTGAAAAAACGTTTCCGTTGCAGGAGATTAAATCTCCTTTCCTCCAGCCTTAAATTGTGACCTCTTGTCACAAACAATTTTCTTGGAATAAACAGAGCTTCTGCCATCTCTATATATGGGCCTTGAATATATTTATATGAAGTAATCATGTCACCTCTCAAGCGCCTTTTTTCTAAAGAAAACAGACCCAGTTTGGCCAGCCTCTCCAAATAGCTTAAATTCTCCATTCCCCTTATTAGCTTGTGGCCCTTCTCTGAACTTTTTTAGTCCTGCAATATCTTTTTTTGCGATAGGTCCCCAGAACTGCACTCCATACTCAAGGTGAGGTCTTACCAGGGATTTATATAGTGACAGAATTATGCTTTCCTTCCTTGAATCAATGCCTCTTTTAATACATGCTAGTATCTTATTAGCTTTTGTAGCGACTGCCCTGCATTGTGCACCCATCTTTAGCTTGTTATCTATTACTACTCCCAAATCCCTTTCCTCCTCTTTTTGGCTAAGTCTTGTCCCATTTAAATAACACGTTGCCTGCTTATTTTTACTTCCAAAATATAGAACCTTGCATTTTTCCCAATTAAATCTCATTTTTCATTTACCTGCCCATACTTCTAATTTTTGCAGATCCCTTTGTAATGAAAGTTCATCCTGCTCTGACCTAATGACCTTACTTAACTTAGTATCATTTGCAAAAATAGAGATGTCGCTTTTTAATCCTTGCTCCAAGTCATTTATAAAAATATTAAAAACAGGGCCCAGCCCAGTACTGATCCCTGGGGGACTCCACTGATTACCTTTGTCCAATCTGAGTATGATCTGTTCACTACTACTCGCTGCTCCCTATCTTTTATCCAGTATATTTATCCATGAGCTAACATTTTCATCTATTCCCAGTCCCTTCATTTTGTGCATTAATCTCTCATGTGGCACTGTATCAAATGCCTTTGCAAAACCTAAGTATATCACATCAACTGATTCCCCTTTATCTATATTTTTACTTACTTCCTCATAGAATCTAATTAGATTAGTTTGACATGATCTATTTCTCATAAAACCATGCTGATTTGAACTCATAATCTTGTTTACACGAATATGCTCATCAATATAATCCCTTATAATCCCTTCAAATATCTTCCCCACTATTGATGTCAGACTAATTGGTCTATAGCTTCCTGGATCATCCCTGCTTCCCTTTTTGAAGAGTGGCACCACATCAGCTTTACGCCAACCCTGGGGTACCATGCCTGAGGAACAATGTTTATTGCAATAATGTGATTTGAATTTGCAAACACTGCTGCCATAGAATGCTACAGACAATATATGGCAGCAGTGTTTGCAACTATGTATAACATTTTATAAATATTGTTGCAAACACTGCTTACAGATGACTGAGGGCAAGTGTACTCTCCTGAGCTCGTCTAGCTCTTTAACAAAGGATACCAAATGAACTAAGCAAAATAGATAACAGAAGTAAATTGGAACATTTTTTTAAATTGTGTGCTCTAAACTATCCAATCCATTTAAGTTTTATTTTGATTTTACTGTCCCTTTAAATAACTTTAAAATAAGTGTATTAAAATGTGTACCTGGTAAATCTTACCAACAAGTTGTTAAAGGGACACTGAACCCAATTTTTTTCTTTCAGATAGAGCATGCTATTTTAAGCAACTTTCTAATTTACTCCTATTATCAATTTTTCTTTGTTCTCTTGCTATCTTTATTTGAAAAAAGGCATCTAAGCTTTTTTTTGGTTCAGACTCTGGAGGTTGTTCACCAAAAATGGGCCGGCATCTAAACTTACATTCTTGCATTTCAAATAAAGATACCAAGAGAATGAAGAAAATTTGATAATAGGAGTAAATTAGAAAGTTGCTTAAAATGTCATGCTCTATCTGAATCACAAAAGAATAAAATTGGGTTCAGTGTCCCTTTAATGATTTACCATAAGCACAATTCATAAAAATGCTTTGTGATCTGTACAACTAGAACAGCCAAAAAAGTCATCTTCTTGTAAAATAATTTTAATTCTATATGAGACATTTTTTGTTGCTAAATAGGTCGAGTGGTTGACTTAAAGGCAAACAGTTGTTAAACAGCTATATAATTATAAATATTCATATTCGGGAAAAAAAACCATTAAATATTAGTGGCACATGGAAGAACAAATTCAACTTTCATGATTTAAATACTGTATACAATTTAGAATAAACATTGACTTATTTATGATATTAAACTAGCTACAAGATTATCTATATTACAGTTCACCTACCAGTCAGGTTTTTTTTTTTTGGAAGGGTTGAAATAATTCTCCCTCTTATCAACTAAAGGTAACTTTACCTTTGCCTGTTGGTTTAAACTCTCATAACAGATTTTTTTTCGGTTTAGATTTTCATTTTTCCAGTCTCAAAATACAAAATCTATTAACAAAGCTGATAACACGATCCAGGGAAATTATTAAAATCCAAAATAGATACAAATATTTCCAGCTCGTGCAGCAAACATCACAAATTGTTTTATACACCGATTAGAAAGCTTTATGAAATGTACAGGTCAGCGTAACGCGTTATTGGGATTAATTCCTTTTATTTATCTCACATTTAATGCTTCGACCTCTCTGACCCCTCTCTTAAACATAAAACCATTTTTAGACAATACGTTATCACCTACCGTGTGTTCTGTAGAGCTTCTGTGTACAATGTTCTTCTGGTAACAGTTGTAAAGAAAAGTCTAAGGAACTGGGTTCAGGTGTGCTGTATATTCCCAGAGTTTTTTTTTTTTTTACCTGAAGGAGTTCCAAGAAAATGAAAGTGAAACTATATTTGAAGCTGGTACGATGCCCATCTATTGTCCATTTAAATGTTGTTATCAAATGCATGATCTATGTGAATCACCGACAAAAAAATGTCCTTTTAAATCTTTTACATATAAAGGCATTCCAGTAGGCACAAAACTTAATAAAATGCCCCATAATAATGTTAAAGAGATATGGAACCCGCATTTTTCTTTCATGATTTAGATAGAGCAGCTATTTTAAACAACTAATTTACTTATATTATCAATTGTTTTGTTCTCTTGGTATCTTTGGTTGAAAAGCAAGGGCATATGCTTAGGAGCTGGCCCATTTCTGGAGCACGTTTATATGCAGGGCCGGATTTACAGAAGTGGTTAGACTTGTAGGGAAAGCGCTCAAAGCAAAGAGCTAACTGTTGTAAGGGCCAATTATGTAAAACACTATGTGAAAGCGTATTGCTATTAATAAAACAAAGATATGGGAGAGGCCCTAGTATATAGTAGGAACTAAATGACTAAAGTGCCAAGGAGTGTGATAATTAACATATGATTAATACATAATGAATCAAGTTTATATGATAGATTGCTACAGATGCCGGCATCAAACACAATGGAATAAAATATACAATTAATACAAAATATTTGGCCACATTAAAGGGACACTGAACCCAAAAAATTTTTTGTGATTCAAATAGAGCATGCAATTTTAAGCAACTTTCTAATTTACTTCTATTATCAATTTGTCTTCGTTCTCTTGCTATCTTTATTTGAAAAAGAAGGCATCTAAGCTTTTTTTATTGGTTCAGAGCTCTGGACAGCACTTTTTTCATCCACCAATCAACAAGAACAACCCAGCTTGTTCACCAAAAATGGGCCGGCATTTAAACTTGCATTCTTGCATTTCAAATAAAGATACCAAGAGAATGAAGAAAATTTGATAATAGGAGTAAATTAGAAAGTTGCTTAAAATGGCATGCTCTATCTGAATCACAAAAGAAAAAATTTGGGTTCAGTGTCCCTTTATAAATTCGATTAAAAATAGTCAACACATAAGTGACAACAAGAAAAAGAAGTCAATCTGTAGAGATTGGTTCGGCTTTTATGAATGCTGATATTGTAAAGTCTTTGACTCAAAAGTACCCAATCTTCCAGATAGTAGGGTATAATACTTCAATGAAAGAGACCGCACTGAGCGCAGTCTACGATTACCTTGATATCCTTAGAATGCTTGGTATGTAACTTAGCAATCTGTGAACGTCTTTTTTCCTCCGGTCACGTGACCTTTGAAAAACCAATCAGGGGGAGTGCTGTATTGTTGCTGTTTTCTCGGATACACTTGTCTACAATCTTTATTTAGATTTAGATATAGCACACGTAGCAGTTTCAAGTTTTGTGGTGTAAGTAGATTCCTCAACAGGTTCACTTAGCAGCAGTTTCTGTCCAGCTCATGTAGCTGCAGTGTCTGTCCAGCTCGCTGTGTTTGAATGAAGTAGTTAGTGCAAAAAATGTTTGTGAATAGAAACGCCACAACAGGATATTTAAGCTGTTTGTAAACACTCGTTGGATTCACAAAGTGTAACCATCACCTTTCTAGCTTCTTTATAGAACTCCCACAGAGGGTATAGTAATCAAATTCTACGCGTTTCAGCTGGTAACAACCTGCCTTTATCAAGATGATTACTAAATAGGATTTGGATCCTTATGTATCCTTGTTCCTTCTTTTGGTGTTTTGATTGGATAATCGGTTATCCATTCATAGGGTTGCTTTTGTTAATAACTGATGCAATTGGTGGGTTCGTTTTTTCAAATCTTTTTCTGCTCCGGTCATTTAAGGAGGTATATGGAAACATTTTAAATAAAAAGCATGTTTACATAAAAGACAAAAATACTTCATATAGAGAATATATAAAAAAAATATATGAATAATGTATAGAACATATATAAAAAATATGTGTGCATGTAATTTCTGTGCACTTATATGAAAGGCGATAATTATCGAGGGGATGAGTGTAGAATCAGCCAATCAGATTCAAGTTCAATCCGATTGGCTGATCCAATCAGCCAATCAGATTGAGCTCGCATTCTATTGGCTGTTCCGATCAGCCAATAGAATGCAAGCTCAATCTGATTGGCTGATTGGATCAGCCAATCGGATTTAACTTGAATCTGATTGGCTGATTCCATCAGCCAATCAGAATTTTCCTACCTTAATTCCGATTGGCTGATAGAATCCTATCAGCCAATCGGAATTCGAGGGACGCCATCTTGGATGACGTCCCTTAAAGGAACCGTCATTCGTCGGGAAGTCGTCGGCCAGGATGGATGTTCCACGTCGGCGGGATGAAGATGGAGCCGGAAGAAAGAAGATTGAAGATGCCGCTTGATAGAAGACTTCAGCCGGATGATGAACCTCTTCAGCCCCCGCTTGGATGAAGACTTCAGCCGGATGATGGACCTCTTCTGCCCCGGATAGGAAGAAGACTTCGGACCCTCTTCTGGACGGATTGGTGATACCCGGCGTGGTGAAGACAAGGTAGGAAGATCTTCAGGGGCTTAGTGTTAGGTTTATTTAAGGGGGGTTTGGGTTAGATTAGGGGTATGTGGGTGGTGGGTTGTAATGTTGGGGGGGTATTATATATTTTTTTTACAGGCAAAAGAGCAGAATTCTTTGGGGCATGCCCCGCAAAAGGCCCTTTTAAGTGCTTGTAAGGTAAAAGAGCTTTTCAATTTTTATTTTAGAATACGGTAGGGCATTTTTTTATTTTGGGGGGCTTTGTTATTTTATTAGGGGGCTTAGAGTAGGTGTAATTAGCTTAAAATTGTTGTAATATTTTTATAATGTTTGTAAATTATTTTTTTATTTTTTGTAACAGTTCTTTTTTTATTTTTTGTACTTTAGTTAGTGTATTTAATTGTATTTATTTGTAGGTATTTGTATTTAATTTATTTATTGATAGTGTAGTGTTAGGTTTAATTGTAACTTAGGTTAGGATTTATTTTACAGGTACTTTTGTAATTATTTTAACTAGGTAGCTATTAAATAGTTCTTAACTATTTAATAGCTCTTGTACCTGGTTAAAATAAATACAAAGTTGCCTGTAAAATAAATATTAATCCTAAAATAGCTACAATATAATTATTATTTATATTGTAGCTATATTAGGGTTTATTTTACAGGTAAGTATTTAGCTTTAAATAGGATTAATTTATTTAATAAGATTTATTTTATTTCGTTAGATTTAAATTATATTTAACTTAGGGGGGTGTTAGGGTTAGGGTTAGACTTAGCTTTAGGGGTTAATACATTTATTAGAGTAGCGGTGAGGTCCGGTCAGCAGATTAGGGGTTAATAATTGTAGGTAGGTAGCGGCGACATTGGGGGGGGCAGATTAGGGGTTAATAAATATAATATAGGGGTCGGCGGGGGTTAGGGGCAGCAGATTAGGGGTACATAGGGATAACGTAGGTTGCGGCGGTGTACGGAGCGGCAGATTAGGGGTTAATAGTATAATGCAGGGGTCAGCGATAGCGGGGGCGGCAGATTAGGGGTTAATAAGTGTAAGGTTAGGGGTGTTTAGACTCTGGGTACATGTTAGGGTGTTAGGTGCAGACTTAGGAAGTGTTTCCCCATAGGAAACAATGGGGCTGCGTTAGGAGCTGAACGCTGCTTTTTTGCAGGTGTTAGGTTTTTTTTCAGCTCAAACGGCCCCATTGTTTCCTATGGGGATATCTTGCACGAGCACGTTTTTTAAGCTGGCCGCGTCCGTAAGCACCGCTGGTATTGAGAGTTGCAGTGGTGGTAAATATGCCTGTATGCTCCCTTTTTGGAGCCTAATGCAGCCATTCTGTGAACTCTAAATACCAGCGGTATTTAAAAGGTGCGGGGGAAAAAAAGCACGCGTAGCTAACGCACCCCTTTGGCCACAGAACTCTAAATCTAGCCGATTATAAATAAGAGAAAAAAATATATATAAGTAGAAGAAATAAACATAAATGATTGGTGACAATTTATTTATTATAGATTATTTATAAGGAGTGGTGCAAAACCTAATGTGGTCAATTAATGAAACTATAATGTAGTTTGACTAAATGCGAGCTTTAATATAAGTTGGAACAACTTCCAACTTATAATGTGCTGGGCTATTGGAAAAATTCTGGAATAAACTGTGAATACTTTACTCTGGAATAACCCAGTAAGTGAAGCATTGTATGAAGATACATTGTTAAAAAAAATTGATAATTAAAAATAGAAAATTAGAGTAAAAAATAGTGTGGAAAATTTTAGAATAAGAAATCCAGATCAAGTTCATTATTAAGACCTTTGGGGTGTAGAGTTTTGAAATTATGAATGAGTTCTGCTTTATTTTTGAGCAAGACTTTTTCTATGTTTCAACCTCTAATGTGGTTGTGTATTTAAAAAAAAAACAATATTTAAAACATTTAAGATCTAAGATAGAGAAATAATATAGAGAACAGTGTTCATTTTCTATGGTTCTATACTCCATAAATGCTTTCTAATTTTATCTCATAGATATCTACTAGTCTGACCTATATAGATTAGGTTACATGAACATTTAATTAATTATAATATGTTCTTATCATGGCATCTTAGAGTTTCCCTTACTTTAAAACTTATTTTTTCATCCGTAGAGAAAATCTCCTTTTTGTACTATATTTACAAGATTTACATGAGTGACATGGAAAAAAAAACCTTAATTTTCTCTCCATCTAGGTTCTTGTCAATTTCAGTAGGGTTAAAGGGGCAGAATTGTCAAGCTCTGAACAGAGCTTGTTGCCCCTTGTTTCTGGCGAGCGTTCAGGCTCTCCGAAAACAGAAGAAAACAAAAGTTATGAAGCAGCGGTCTAAAGACCGCTGCTCCATAACCTGTCCGCCTGCTCTGAGGCCGCGGACAGCAATCAACCCGATCAGATACGATCAGGTTGATTGACACCCCCTGCTTGGCCACGAATCAGCAGGGGGCAGTATTGCACCAGCAGTTCACCAGAACTGCTGGTGCAATGATAAATGCTGACAGCTTATGCTGTCGGTATTTATCGATGTGCAGCGGACATGATCCAATATGTCGGATCATGTCCACTCACACAATAATAAATCGCCCCAGACTGTTTAAACTCACTAGGTGCTAGATAATTTTTAAAATTTTTAGCTTTTCTAAAGATTAGATCTGGACGATGTTGCACTTTATCTCCTAAAATAGGGTCTTTTTGAATAAAGTGCCAGAGCTGTACCCTGTAATAAAGGGAACTTCTAATTTGTTGGTATCCAATAAAGGGTCTCTTTTTTGTTGTTTGGTCTTGATTAAAAGGTCTAACCTTTCTACATCCTTGACTTTATCTCTTGTTTCATGAACTTTCATCATGTTATATCCTTTATTTTTAAAATATCCTGATAATATTACTGATTGGGCCTCGTATTGTTCTATATCTGTACAGTTTTTCCTAATCCTTAAAAACTGGCTTTTTGGAATATTTGTCTTCCAGTAATCGAGGTGGCAACTATCAAATTGAATAAAATTATTAGAATCAATGGGTTTAAAATATGTTTGGGTTTTTATGGCAGAATCTATTATATTTATTTCAATATCAAGAGAATGGATTTTTGTCTTGCTATACTCATTGGCAAACGTCAGTCCCAAATTATTAGAATGCATATCTTCTAAAAAAAGGTCTAATAACTTTTCATCACCTCTCCAAATAAGGAACATATCATCAATGTACTGCTTGTATAGAACAAGGTTCGCCCCCCACTGGCTATTGCTGAGAAATTCTTCCTCAAAAAATCCCATAAAAAGATTGGCATAAAGGCAGGTTGTTACCAGCTGAAACGCGTAGAATTTGATTACTATACCCTCTGTGGGAGTTCTATAAAGAAGCTGGAAAGGTGATGGTTACACTTTGTGATTCCAACGAGTGTTTACAAACAGCTTAAATATCCTGTTGTGGCACTTCTATTCACAAACATATTTTTGCACTAACTACTTCATTCAAACACAGCGAGCTGGACAGACACTGCAGCTACATGAGCTGGACAGAAACTGCAGCTAAGTGAAACTGTTGAGTTATCTACTTTCACCACACTACTTGAAACCGCTACGTGTGCTATATATAAATCTAAATAAACATTGTAGACAAGCGAATCCGAGAAAACAGCAATGATACAGCACTCCCCCTGATTGGTTTATCAAAGGTCACGTGACCAGAGGAAAAAAAGATGTTCATAGATTTTTAAGTTACATACCAAGCATTCTAAGGATATCAAGGTAATCATAGACTGCGCTCAGGGTGGCCTCTTTCAATGAAGTATTATATGCTACTATCTGGAAGATTGGGTACTTTTGAGTCTTAGAGGCCTATTTATCAAATGTCTGTCGGACCTGATCCGACAGTGTGGATCAGGTCCGCCAGACCTCGCTGAATGCGGAGAGCAATACGCTCTTTAGGTATTCAGCATTGCACCAGCTGCTCTTGTGAGCTGCTGGTGCAACACCGCCCCCTGGAGACTCGCGGCCAATGGGCTGCCAGCAGGGAGGTGTCAATCAACCCGATCGTACTCGATCGGGTTGAATTGTGGCGATCTCTATCCGCCTCATCAGAGCAGGCAGACAGGGTTATGGAGCAGCGGTCTTTAGACCGCTGCTTCATAACTGCTGTTTCTAGCGAGTCTGAAGACTCGCCAGAAACACGGGCCCTCAAGCTCCATTCAGAGCTTGATAAATGGGCCTCAAAGACTTTACAATATCGGTTTTCATAAAAGCCAAACAAATCTCTACAGATTGACTTCTTTTTCTTTTTGTCACTTATGTGTTGACCATTTTTAATCGAGTATTTAATGTGGTCATATATTTTGTATTAAAGGGACACTGAAACCAATTTTTTTCTTTCATTATTTAGATAGAGCATGAAATTTTAAGCAACTTTCTTATTTACTCCTATTATACATTTTTCTTCGTTCTCTTGCTATCTTTATTTTAAAAGCAGGAATGTAAATCTTAGCAGCCAGACCATTTTAGGTTCAGCACCATGGATAGCGTTTGCTTATTGGAGGCTTACATTTACCCAGCAATAAACAAGCATAACCTAGGTTCTCAACCAAAAATGGGCCGGCTCCTATACATCACATTCCTGCTTTTTAAATAAAGATAGCAAGAGTTTGAAGAAAAAATTATAATAGGAGTAAATATGAAAGTTGCTTAAAATTGCATTCTCTATCTGAATCATGAAAGAAAAAAATTGGGTTTAGTGTCCCTTTAATTGTATATTTTATTCCATTGTTTTTGATGCCGGCATCTGTAAAAATCTATCATATAAACTTGAATCATTATTTAACGTTAATGTGTATGTATTAATTATATGTGAATTATTATTATAATTTTTCATTATTATCATTTATTTGTATAGCGCCGCCAAATTCCGTAGCGATGTGAATTATCACACTCCTTGGCACTTTAGTCATTTAGTTCTTAGTATATACTAGGGTCTCTCCCATAGCTTTGTTTTATTAATAACAATACGCTATCACATAGCGTTTTACATAATTGGCCCTTACAACAGTTAGCTCTTTGCTTTGAACGCTTTCCCTACTTGTCGAACCACTTTTTTATTTTTTCACATTTTTTGAGAGATATATGTGATACCATAGGGTTTAGCTTACTGTTATCTAGAGCGATCACACCACATCCATATACCTTTGGGCTGGATTTACAGCCCAGGTACCTGTAGGCACCAAAATCGAAAGCGCCCCCCACGTGCTCCCTATTCACATTTATGAACCTATAGATACAGCCCAAACAGGGCCGGATTGGGAATAAAAAGCAACCCTGGAAAATTTGGAGACTAGCCCTATTTTCCATGGAGTTATTATAATGCGCCAACCCCATTTTTCTCAAAGGGGATTACTGGGATACTCCTTTCCCCAATATTTTGTTTTAGAATTATATTATATTTGTTTGTATTAAAAAAAACTTCCAGAATGTTGTTATATGCACTCTAAAGTCCAACTGCATCCATTAATCACCCCTTTAAATTGTAGCTTTAAAGGGACAGTAAACCTTAAAAAAAATGTTATATAATTCTGCACATAGTGCAGAATTATATAACATTACATTAGCCAAACATTTTAAATCATAATATTGCCTTTTTATTTTTAAAAAATATCGCCGTTTTACAGACCCGCTCTATGGGCTCTGCTGAGTGGGTCTGTTGTTTTTACTGAGCGCATCGGGCCAGCTGTATAGTCACAGCCCGGCCCGACCGCGCCATTAGACACAATGCAGCTCGCTCCCGCTGTCAGACAGAGCAGGAGCGAGCTGCATTGTGTCTAATGGCGCGGTCGGGCCGGGCTGTGACTATACAGCTGGCCCGATGCGCTCAGTAAAAACAACAGACCCGCTCAGCAGAGCCCAGAGAGCGGGTCTGTAAAACGGCGATATTTTTTAAAAATAAAAAGGCAATATTATGATTTAAAATGTTTGGCTAATGTAATGTTATATAATTCTGCACTATGTGCAGAATTATATAACATTTTTTTTAAGGTTTACTGTCCCTTTAAAGCCCCAGTTGCTGCAGCCCACCGAGAAATCTCCTGGTATCCTGGTAGGCCAATCCAGCCTTGAACACTAATGTGGCGATGCTTTAAACATCGAACATCAGACACAATGACAGATGTGAGATAACATTTTGGTAGTTAAGGTTAGAATAGTTTAGAGCTATGGTTAAAGTTAGTGGGTAGAAGTGTAATGCTATTGCTAAGGTTAAGCTTACAGTTATGGACACGATTCCATTTAGGGCTAGGGTTATAATTATGGTTTGGGCTAAACTCCAGTGTAGGATCAATCCATTGGTTTTCATAGAGAGCATTAGTTCTTTTATTTACCCAAGGGGTTAAATTAAATTGGCACACCTAAGGATACAGCAGTGATATTTCTGCGGTGACATTATGCCTATGGTGATATTGTGGCTACTGGGACTGCAATATTGTCATGGCATATTTCTAATTTTGAGAAGGCTCCAACTCATATTTTTCTACCATCTTATTGAAAGATAAAATATCACATCAGGGGATATTAACACGCAAATTAAGTTATTCCTTGTAAGCGCTACATCTCATTTACAGAATAGGGGCTTTAGAATGTTTTATTCATGATTATCTAGATTTGCATTTACGCGTCAACCTCTCTGTCAATACTATATACTATAAATACAATTGTTTATTTTATGTTAGATGTCTTAGTATTCTTTATCATTTCATTTTCCAATACAAAACTGGAGGGCTTAGATTCTAATAGTTTAATGTCTTAGGACAGTGTGATGGCGAACCAAGATGGCACCCCAGATGTTTCAGAACTGCATTTCCCATGATGCTTAGGCCCTCTGAAGTCCAGTTGGGGATCATGTGAAATGTAGTTCTGAAACATCTGGAGTGCCGAGGTTCACCATCACTGTCTTAGGGTTTTGATATGTGTTTTTATGCTACCCAGAGAGTCATAGTTTTTCTTTATACATATTTTGAACAGGTAATCAGTGGTTAATGACATAAAGGGCAATATGTAAGTGGCATTGTCTAAATGTGATGTTCATGTAAGAGTCCTGTTTCTGTTCCATATGTTTTGTGGAACTCCCAAAAGTTCTGCATTGTAAATAACAAGCCTCTGAAGATGTTTACATTCATTATCTCCCCAACACAAACTTGTATCTCTCCCTTAACTTTATTTGTTGAATCTGTCTGTCTGCTGACATTTTACTCAATAGCACGGCTGTTTTAGTAGTAGATTATAACATAACACCTTCCATCTCACATGGGTTAGGGTTATAGATCAAGTTACAACAAACCTTATATTTGAAAAGTAATTCCCTATTGTGTATAGTGCACAATGCCAATATATACATGAGCAGAGCTGGAAATTTCCACTAATCTCAGATAAATACAAAATTGCAGTGAACAAAAATCTGACTTGTTCCTATCTTTAATATTGAAAGGACTAGTAACTTTTTCCTCTGAGCTGGTAACTAGTAACTTGTGTATATGTAAATGTATGTGTGTGTATGTATGTGTATGTGTGTATATGTATGTGTGTGTGTGTGTATATGTATATATATGTGTATGTATGTGTATATGTGTGTATATGTATATGTATGTGTGTGTATATGTATGTGTATGTGTGTGTATGTGTATGTATGTGTATGTGTGTGTATTTGTATGTATGTGTATATGTGTGTATATGTATGTGTGTGTGTATATGTATACAGGGAGTGCAGAATTATTAGGCAAATGAGTATTTTGACCACATCATCCTCTTTATGCATGTTGTCTTACTCCAAGCTGTATAGGCTCGAAAGCCTACTACCAATTAAGCATATTAGGTGATGTGCATCTCTGTAATGAGAAGGGGTGTGGTCTAATGACATCAACACCCTATATCAGGTGTGCATAATTATTAGGCAACTTCCTTTCCTTTGGCAAAATGGGTCAAAAGAAGGACTTGACAGGCTCAGAAAAGTCAAAAATAGTGAGATATCTTGCAGAGGGATGCAGCACTCTTAAAATTGCAAAGCTTCTGAAGCGTGATCATCGAACAATCAAGCGTTTCATTCAAAATAGTCAACAGGGTCGCAAGAAGCGTGTGGAAAAACCAAGGCGCAAAATAACTGCCCATGAACTGAGAAAAGTCAAGCGTGCAGCTGCCAAGATGCCACTTGCCACCAGTTTGGCCATATTTCAGAGCTGCAACATCACTGGAGTGCCCAAAAGCACAAGGTGTGCAATACTCAGAGACATGGCCAAGGTAAGAAAGGCTGAAATACGACCACCACTGAACAAGACACACAAGCTGAAACGTCAAGACTGGGCCAAGAAATATCTCAAGACTGATTTTTCTAAGGTTTTATGGACTGATGAAATGAGAGTGAGTCTTGATGGGCCAGATGGATGGGCCCGTGGCTGGATTGGTAAAGGGCAGAGAGCTCCAGTCCGACTCAGACGCCAGCAAGGTGGAGGTGGAGTACTGGTTTGGGCTGGTATCATCAAAGATGAGCTTGTGGGGGCTTTTCGGGTTGAGGATGGAGTCAAGCTCAACTCCCAGTCCTACTGCCAGTTTCTGGAAGACACCTTCTTCAAGCAGTGGTACAGGAAGAAGTCTGCATCCTTCAAGAAAAACATGATTTTCATGCAGGACAATGCTCCATCACACGCGTCCAAGTACTCCACAGCGTGGCTGGCAAGAAAGGGTATAAAAGAAGAAAATCTAATGACATGGCCTCCTTGTTCACCTGATCTGAACCCCATTGAGAACCTGTGGTCCATCATCAAATGTGAGATTTACAAGGAGGGAAAACAGTACACCTCTCTGAACAGTGTCTGGGAGGCTGTGGTTGCTGCTGCACGCAATGTTGATGGTGAACAGATCAAAACACTGACAGAATCCATGGATGGCAGGCTTTTGAGTGTCCTTGCAAAGAAAGGTGGCTATATTGGTCACTGATTTGTTTTTGTTTTGTTTTTGAATGTCAGAAATGTATATTTGTGAATGTTGAGATGTTATATTGGTTTCACTGGTAAAAATAAATAATTGAAATGGGTATATATTTGTTTTTTGTTAAGTTGCCTAATAATTATGCACAGTAATAGTCACCTGCACACACAGATATCCCCCTAAAATAGCTAAAACTAAAAACAAACTAAAAACTACTTCCAAAAATATTCAGCTTTGATATTAATGAGTTTTTTGGGTTCATTGAGAACATGGTTGTTGTTCAATAATAAAATTAATCCTCAAAAATACAACTTGCCTAATAATTCTGCACTCCCTGTATATATATATATATATATATGTGTATGTTATGTGTGTGTATGTGTATGTATGTGTGTGTGTATGTATGTGTATGTGTGTGTATGTATGTGTGTGTGTATGTATGTATATGTATGTGTATGTACAGGTATGTGTGTGTGTGTGTATGTATATGTATGTATGTGTGTGTATATGTATTTGTGTGTGTATGTCTATGTATGTGTGTGTATGTGTATGTATGTCTATGTATTTGTGTGTGTATGTGTGTATGTATGTCTATGTATGTGTGTGTGTATGTGTGTATGTATGTCTATGTATGTATGTGTGTATGTATGTAATTGTGTGTATGTCTATGTATGCGTGTGTGTATGTGTATGTATAGTATGTATATGTGTGTGTATGTATGTGTGTGTATATATGTGTGCAGATCCCCATGAATATAATAAACA